>NC_040906.2:102734737-103034737 GCF_004126475.2 Phyllostomus discolor | reverse complement strand
CCATGGCCTTTGGTGATGACCTCTTTCCACTCTAGGAATGGGGGCAATCTATTTTCCAGTGCCAGAGATCAGGGTTTGTACATTGCACATGCCCTAGGGATGACCTAGTGCAATCCCTTGCCCAGTGTCCAGGGTGTTTACACTTAGAGCATGTTTGATCATTTTGCTCTTGGCATTTTTGTGGCTTTTCCAGGTTACCTTGAAGTGGCTGGGCATTGCTAATGGAGCTGCTAACAGCTAGTGTTATTAATGTGGCCTGCCATTCCACCCCCTTTTTCCTATACTGGATCTGTTCCTCCTTTCCTCAAAGTCTCAGTTGTTAAAAACCAAGAAGGCAGTGTCTGTTAGTTGGGCCATAGAAGTCTGTTGACCCATTTGTAATTTTTGAAGCTTCATATGATTATCTGGTGCTGAATGGCTAATGAAATGTTGCCCTGTTAATATTTGACCTTCTGCAGAGGATGGATCTAGTTTAGTATGTATCCTGAATTTCTCAACCAGCCTGTTATGGAAGAGAGTAGGATTCTCTTCCTTGTGTTATTTCTCTGAACTTATCATAATTTACAGGTTTCCTAAAGCATTGTTTCACCCCAGCTAATAAACACTAAATCATGGTGTTACTTCAGCAAGTTTGCTCTGCTCCTCTACTCTCATAATTGATTGGCTCACCTCCTCATAATTCATCCCCCTGCACAGGGGCAGGAGTGTTTTAGTTTATCTATTTTACAAACCTAACCTGGTTGGGAAAGCTTCCAAAGGATCTTAAAGTGCTCACCATCCTTGACCTATGTTCAGCAAATGTAGCAAACATTTACAGGGAACAAGTGCAAAATAGAGAGTCAGTGGGTGAAGCAAGCTTTAGACAGAATATGGTTGGCTTGTGAAGAAGGGATGCGCACCTGGCAATCCTTTCCAAGAGTTATAATAGTCCTGCATGGAAAGCTGTGGGGAAGGGATGATGTTATGTTAAACACTGTACCTCATTGTGTGAATGTTGTCTTGTGCCTGGTGGGGAGCTAGTCTGTAACCATGATCCATGACCAGGTAATAGTCCCATGAGAATCTTTTAATGTGGCAAGTGCCCTATTGGCTTTTAACTGCCCTAGCCATGCCACACAAAAGCAGCAAATTCTCTTCAAGGAGCCAGGGTGTCCCAAGGCATAAAGGAGACAAAGAGAATGAAAGTATCCTCCAACTACCAGGGAAGGTGGAAGGACTTCTATTTTCACAGAAGTTCTCCTGGCTGGGTCACCAAACTATTGCAGATGGAGATGGTATCCAGGCTTCTGGAGGTTGAGAACAAAGAATTGGACTGACCACACAGATATTGTAAAGCAAAACAAGTGGGAAATTTATTAAGAAAAGTAATAAGACATGGGAGTCAGCCATCTCTGGCCAGGAAATGGCTTTCTTCTACTGAAGGGGTACAGGCTTTATAGGGTTTTTACTTAAGCTCCTATATATCTGACTTCCTACAATCCTCCTAGATTGCCCACTCAGTGAAGAAACCACAATACTAATTATTATCAGGTGTCAAGGTATTCTTAGAAATTAGGATGGTGACTGATGACAGCTGCATTGTCTCAGGATTTTCTTTTTTAAAGATTTTATTTATTTATTTTTAAAGAGAAGGGAAGAGAGGGAGAGAAACATCAATGTGTGGTTGCCTCTCACACCTCCACAACTGGGGACCTGGCCCACATCCCAGACATGTGACCTGACTAGGAATCGACTGGTGGCCCTTTGGTTTATAGGCTGGCACTCAATCCACTGAGCCACACCAGTCAAGACAAGATTTTCTTTTTTTAAAATATATTTTATTGATTATACTATTACAGTTGTCTGAATTTTTCCCCCTTTGTCCACTCCACCCAGTAAGCCCATTCCTTCCAGCAGTCATCCCCTTAGTTCATGTCCATGGGTCATGCACATAAGTTCTTTGGCTACTCCATTTCCTATACTGTTCTTAACATCCCCCTGTCTATTCTATACATACCGACTTGTGCTTCTTAATCCCTGCACATTTCCCCCCATTCTTCCCTGTCCCCCTTCCAGCTGGTAACTCTCACTCCAAATAATCTTCATACCTATGATTTTGTTCCTGTTATACTTGTTTGCTTAGTTTGTTATTTGGATTCAATTTTTGATAGTTGGGAATTTATTGTCATGTTTGTGTTCATTGTTTTGATTTTCTTTTTCTTCTATAATTCCCTTTGGCATTTCATACAATAATGGCTTGGTGATGATGAACTCCTTTAGTTTTACCTTGTCTCAGGAGCACTTTATCTGCCCTTCCATTCTAAGTGGTAGATTTGATGGATAGAGTAATTTAGGCTGTAGGTCCTTGCTTTTCAACATTTTGAATACTTCTTGCCAGTCCCTTCTAGCCTGCAATGTTTCTTTTGAGAAATCAGCTGATAGTCTTACGGGAACTCCTTTGTAGGTAACTATCTACTTCTGTTGCTTTTAAGATTCTTTATATTTAACCATTGGCATTTTACTTATGATATGTCTTGGTGTAATCCTCTCTGGGTCCATCTTGCTTGGGACTCTCTGTGCTTCCTGGACCTGTATGTCTATTTCCTTCACCAGATTAGGAAAGTTCTCCTTCATTATTTTTTTCAAATAAGTATTCAATTTCTCACTCATTCTCTTCTCCTTACAGCACCTCTCTGAGACTAATGTTGGTATATTTGAAGTTGTCCCAGAGGGTCCTTAGCCTATTCTCATTTTATTGAATTCTTTTTTCCCTCTGCTGTTCTGATTAAATGCTTTTTCCTTCCTTGTGTTCCAAATCATTGATTTGATTTGCAGCTTCATCTTCTCCACTGTTGGTTCCTTGTAGATATTTCTTTATTTCACTTAATTCAACCTTCATTTCAGCCTGGGTCTTTTTATGCTGTTGAAGTTCCGGATGAGTTTCTGGAGCATGCTGATAGCCAGTGTTTTGAATGGTGCATCTGATAGGTTGCTTATCTCTATTTCATTTAGTTCTTTTTCTGGAGTTCTGTTCTTTCATTTATGTCATATTTCTTTGTCACCTCATTTTGGCAGCCTTCCTGTGTTGTTTCTGTGTATTCGGTAGAGCTGCTTTAATTCCCTTAGTATTGTGGCCTAATGGAGAAAAGAGCACCTGTTAAGTTGTATGGGGGGTGGGAGGCTTAGGTAATCACCAGGGTGAAGCAACCCATGTCACCACTCTCTGGCTCTGTGTGTGGGAGGGCTGAGGGGGGCAGCAATAGGGCAGTATTGCCTGGCCTCTGGAGTTTTGCCCAAAGGAAGCTGTCACCCAGCACTCGAACTTCACTTTCTCCCCATATGCCGTTGGTGCCCTTCCAGCTGTTGCCCTGGTGCTGAATCCCAGAGTGGGTGGTCTAAATGCATCCTACGTCCCTTGTAGGGCCTTTAAGAGGAGTTTCTTGAGAATCTCACAGTTTCTTCCACCTTCCCAACCCACACTGGTTATTACAGCCAGAAGTTATGGGGACTTATCTTCCTGGCACTGGAACGCTCAGCTGGGTGTTCTGCATTGGGGCTGAGATCCCTTGCTCCTGAGGTATCCCTCCCATTTTTTATACATAGGTAGATGTGGGACCACACATTCCCAACCCAGTGCCTCTCTTTGCTTCTTTGCACCTCTCTGTGTCTCCTCCCCTCCTATTCATCTGTATGAATGTAGCTTCTTTAAATCCTTGGTTGCTGAACTTCCACACAGCTTGATTTTCTGACAATTCTGGGTGGTATTCGTTTTGTAGTGTAGTTCTGTTTTTTGCTATTGTTGTGTGTGGGGTTGAGGTGTGCTTACCTGTGCCTCCATCTTGACCAGGAGTCTGTTAGGATTTTCTATTCTATCTGCTGCCTCACTAGGACCTGAAAATTAAAAAAAAAAAAAAAAAAAAAGAAAAAGAAAAAAGAAAGGGTGAGCAGTAACAGTCTTCCTTTTAAGTTGTCAGATTTAGCCTATTGAGCATAGGATAAAGAAACCTTCAGAAACATGCTGGGCCATCCCACGGAGTATTCCTTAACTCCTTCATTCCTTTGTTCATAATCCTTTTATCTGTGCATTCATGTGACAAACGTTAATTTAGCTTCTACTACAGTTCAGATGTCCTGGTGTCAAAAAGGAATGAGACCTGCTCCTGCATTTAAGGCATTTTGGAGTTTTTAAAATTTCAAGTCCAAGATTACAGCTAAGGAGGAATTACTAAGAAACTCCAAGGTTGCTCTAGAGGCAATTGCAGGTACCCTAGCATGAGTAATTGAAGCTGTAGAAAGGCATTATAGTTTTATATTGGTAAAATCCCCCATTTGAATGGTGAGATTAAAATCCAGTTTGCCTTTGTGTGGTTCGGAAATAAAGGCAAAAATCAAAATCGCCATAATTAACGATATTCTTGGGTCAGGTCCCTGCCTGGCCCCTGACATCCAAGGAAAAATACCTGGAAAGGAGATCGGTGAGAACATTCAGAGAAAACTCCCTCCTACCCACCTTCCACTCTTTGTGGGGCTTTCCCTTTGTCCCGCAGCTGAAAATGGCTGAGATCCACAAAAACAAACAAACAAACAAACAAACAAACCTGTAATTAATTTTTTAACAGGAAGAAGAGGAGAGTTTTCATGTAAAACATCATTTCTCTTTCAATTATACTTTATGTATCTTATATTTAATAACAAAAACAAAAATGGAACTAAAGATATATTAGGATAGTATGTTAACCTTTGCAAATGTGCGAGGTTCCATGGTGTAATGGTTAGCACTCTGGACTCTGAATCCAGCGATCCGAGTTCAAATCTCGGTGGGACCTTTTATGGATCCCAATACTTCCACTTTTGACCACATACTGCAGCCCTCATACTGGCCTGTAACTTCAGGACTGCCCCGCCATCACCTAGTGAATGTGCATGTTCTATTCCATCAGAGTAATTTTTCTCCTAGGAGCACCCGGGTAATTAATAAGCTTTCAGAAACGCGCATTTAATGAGTAAACCAGAATACAAAACAAAACGTGATACGTTATTAAGTAGCCTCCAAAACGGAAAACGAAAGGGAGTGACCTCATTGAGAGTCAGTCATTAGGATGGAAAAGAAAAAGGTAAAGAGAAGAATGAAAACAAACAGAAATGGGTGAGGAACTAACTGAGGATAACCAGGAGTAACACCCACATCAGAGATAGACCCGAACACTCGGCTCCAATAGAAGCCCTCTCGGTAGGCACAAAGGGTGAGAATCTGGTGTCCTAGATCACCCGGCTAGCCTGACAGCATGCAGGAGGCTTCCCCCATTTGGTGAAATTTTCTATTGCGATAAATATGTTCCCTGTATAAGTCATTAAATTTTTTCACAGCTTGAGTTTTATTCAAGATACGGGAATGTAAATGTTGTTTCTCACTAGAGTCAGGAACTTGAGTGGATGGAGCGAGGCTTCCCTCCCACACCACACAAAGCCGCGTACCCGGAGCCACCGGACCTGACTCCGTAAAGGGCTCCCACCCTGAGAAGCGAGCAAGCGAGGCAGGGGAGGGCGGAGCGCGCCACTGGAAAGACTGTGCCCGCAGCGAGTGTGGCCAGGAGTCCGAGTGCCTAGGTCCTCAACCACCAGCCTCTTAGGACTCCAAACAGATTCACCCCGTCTACTTTTGGCAGGAGATATAAGGTGCGGTCCCCAACTTTTTGGCACTAGGGACTGGTTTAGTGAAATACAACACTTCCACGAAATTAGGATGGGGTGAACTCAGGAGAGCTTGGGGTGGGGGTGAGGAGACGGGAGGTGGAGCTCAGGCGAGCTTCAGTTGCGGTCCAGAAATTGGGAACATTGATTTCAGGCATGTCAGTGGAAACTGATCCCAGAGATTAAAACAAACAAACAAAAAACCCCACAAAAAAACTGTAGACATTAATATTTAAGTATCCCTGGAAGAAATGGCCGGGCCTCCACGCGATTCTCCAAGACACTCCAGTGTACAAGCTTGGTCCACCCCCACAGAGCTTCCACAATCGCGTGTTCCTAAATTTAAATATGATGTTTAAGAAAATATTTCTACAATAAAGACAAGGAACAATATAGACAGGAGGCAGGAAAAGGAATCAAAGCAAAACTCATTCGATGTTAAGTACCTGGGTTAAAAAAATATATAATTAAATCCTCAGTGAAATAAAAGATATTGTATTCGTGGAAGGAGAGAAATGGGTAGTTCTTAAAATTAATATTATGATGTCAGGAATTTTTTTTAAAAAGAATTTCAAAATAAAGTTGTCGAAATCTCCTAGAAAGTGTGAGATGGAGATGGAAAGTAAGAGAGAATCGATTAAAAAATAAAGGGTGTTATAGTACAAGGTATGCCACCAAGGCTTCCAGGAAGAGAAAAGGAGACGATGAAGGAAAAGAGATAAAGCCATAACCCGAGACTATTTTCCAGAACTGAAAAGGCTCACCAAAATGTCTTGCCTAACATGTGACGAAAGCCCTACTCAAAGCACATTGTGAAATACCAGAACCTTAGGGTTAAAGTGAAAACCCTAAAAGAGAGAAAACGAAAAGCTTGTATATGAAGGATTAAGGATCAGAAAGGCATCTCTCTTCTTTTTTTTTCCTATTTTTCATTTTAATTGTTGTTCAAATACAGTTTTCTGCTTCCCCCCATCCTAGCCCACCCCCCCAGCCCTCCCCACCTCCCTCCTGTTTTTACCCTCCCTTGTTATTCTCCATGTGTCTTTTATACTTGTTCCTGCGAACCCTTCACCCTTTCTCCCTGAAATTCCCTCCCCTCTCCTCTCTGGTTAACAGCAACGCTGAAAGCTGGAGAACAGTGAAGGGATCACTTAATCACTTCCATAAAGGAAAATAATTTCCACACTGGATTTCTGGTCCCAGCCAAACTACCAATTAAGTGCCAACAGACATTTTTAGTTTTTCGAACTCTCAAGAAGTTTTTACCTTCCATATCCCCTTTCTCAGAAAGCTTCTGAGGAATTGTTCTACCAAACAGGAAGTTAAACTTAGCAAAAGTAAAATGTGCAATCCAGTAATAGAGAATCTAACTCAAGAGAAGGTGAAGACAAGCTCCAGGGTGCCTACTACTTAGAAAGCAGTCAGTTTACACCAGTACAGAAGAGGGACTACAAGAGGAATGTTTCCAATAGGAAATGGAACTGACATAGCCCTTCTGTTCTACCATAAAAGAGTGTAAAAAACTGGTGTTGAATGGGAATGAATAAATGTTTAAAAACATAAGCAAAGGCACAGGAGGAAATTACTTTGGAAAATTGTTTGGCATTACCTAAAAAACAAAACATATACCTGTGCTGTAATCCATCAATTTTCACTCCAAGAAATGGTTCACTCCATAGACATATATAAGAATGTCCAGAGCAGGTTTATATATAATAGACAAGAACTGAAGTCGACTCAATACTGACCAATGGCAAAATTATTAAATAAATTGTGATATATTCATTCAGTGAATCACTACTCAGAAAAAAAACGAACTACTGCTATAGATAAGAATGATTCTTACAGACATAATGAGTAAAAGAAAAAGAAAGCCCGACAAAAGTGCTTACTGTATGATTTTATTTATATGAAATTCAAGAACAGGCAAAATTAATCATTTCTAAAAATTTGAAATAGCAATTTCTTCTCAGTAACCTCTTGGAGTGGGTTTTAATGGGGAGAAGCATGAACCTTCTTTGGGACTGAGAATATTCTTCATTTTTATCTGGAGGGTAACAAATTATTAAGTTCTCTACTGAGATCTTGTGTACTTTATGTATATTTTACCCTAAAGAGTTTAAAATTATAATATAGACAATTTCTTATTCAATATACAAATGGAGATGCTAATGTGTATAACATCCACACATAAGATGCTATAATGTGTAAGCTCTGAAGATATTAAAAGAAGGAAGAAATTGTTGTAGTGTCGGAAAGATAGAGAAAGTTTTATGAGAGGCTGATTCTGGAGAGAGTGGATCATCTGCAAAGAATGCATATGAAGTTTAGCACAGAAAGGAAAGAGAAGTCATTTCAGAGCTCACAAAGGCATTGTAATCTTTAGGTCCAACATACTCCAGGTCCCTCAAGAATTTCTCCCTTGCAGTTCAGGTTGCCATTCCTACCTGCACCATTGTTCTTTTTCATAGTATTTCGATTCTTCCTCCATAGCACTTGTCACAACTAGTAACCATATATTTATTTGTTCAATAACCTATGCCACTCCTTTGTTTTAAATATTTCGTGCTAGGTAAAAGACTTCCCCAAAACTTGAGGTTCAATGGTGTGATTCTTCTGCTGCATTTGGCAGTGACTGGCAACTCGGAATGTATCCATCTGGCAGTTGGGCTGCTATTCATTCACATACCTGATGCTTTTGTCAGGCAATGGCAGAAAGATGGGCTCAGTGAAGTCCCTCGCCCCCTTTATATGGTGGAATAGTCAAACATTGTTATGGACTGGACTGTTTTTCCTCAAAGTTCGTATGTTGAGGTTCAACTCCCAATGTGGCTGTTTTGAAGACAAGACCTTTATGAAAGTGATTAAGGTTAAATGAGATCATAAGGGTGGAGCCCTAATCCAATAGGATTGTATCCTTATAAAAAGAGGAAGAGATACTAGGAATGAGTGTGCATATAGGAAAGGCCAAATGAAAACACAGAGAGAAGGTGACCATCTGCAAACTAAAAAGAGAGGTGAGGCCTTGGAGAAACCGATACTGCTAACTCCTTAATCTTGGACTTCCAGCCTCTAGAAAATAAACTGAGAAAACAAGTTTCAGTTGTTTAAGTTACACAATCTGGTATTTTGTTATAGCAGTTCAAACAGACTAATACAGACATATTTCTTGGTGGCTAAGGACTGTAAGAGACCAAAGCAGAGGATGTCAGTTCTCTTATAGGCCAGGTCTAGCATCAGTATAGAATTGTTCTGTCATACTTTATTGGTCAAAGAATTGTTGGGGCAGTCCAGATTCAAGGGAGTAAAGTGAATTGCAGTAATGATGCAATGTCATGTGCATACAAGGAGGATAGAAACTAATGTTGACCATCTTGGAGATATCTACAGTCCCAGACTCCTACCCAGCCTCCAGAGGGATGTGAGCTCCATAAGAGCAGGAATCTTTTCTAGGGTGTTTACCAGGCATTCATACCCAAGTGTCTGTGTTCAACAAAATCCCTCAAACCCTTGCTGAGTCAGGTTAGCTTTCCCCCTCACTATCTTTAAAGATTTGATCCTGAGGAAATGTAATACAGTTAAATGTTGGGGACAAAATTACCAATTGAAAAAAATAATATTTAAATAACTAAAGGTAATTACATTTTTTAGTGGCAGTGTTATTTGGGTACGCCTGGAGTTCTTATAACCTATATCTTATCCTAAATTGTTCTATAATCTAGTCTCTTCACACTATTCTTTAAAACTAATAACCTACATCAGAGAATGTTGTCCTGTGAACTAAATAAACCCAGCAATAAAAGTATATGGTTTAAGGAAAAAAGTGTCTGGCAGGAACCTGGGTTAGTTTAAGAGAGGCCATTGCATGGTGGTTATTGCTCAGACTCTGGAGATGGTCTATATGGGCTCCATTCCTCGCTGTATCATTCACTGGCTTTGAGACCTGAGACAATTTATTTAACATTTCCCCAGCTAGGACCTAGAAGGATTCTGCGCCTTAATGAATAGAGCCCAGTATATAACGGCTTCTAAATAAGTACATATTAAGATAAACAATATGAGCCCTGGCTTCTGTGGCTCAATGGATTGAGTGCTGGCCTGCAAGCCAAGAAGTCCCCAGTTCAATTCCCAGTCAAGGAACATGCTTGGGTTGTAGGCCAGGTCCCCAGTTAGGGGCCTGCAATCAATGTATCTCTTGCACATCTGATGCTTTTCTCCCTCTCTTTCTCCCTCCCTTCCCTTCTCTCTAAAAATAAATAAATGGAGTGTTAAAAAATTTTTTGAAGATAGAATGAAAAGAGGAAGAATTGGCTCAAATCAATTATCCTTAAAAGTTTGTTGATTTTTTCCCCTCCTATTTATTCTTAGACCTTCTCTAGATGCATAGTAGTCCATTCTGAGGGCTTCCCATTTAGGTCCTGTCTTGGTGGGATTGCTGGAAGGTGGTCAGAAAACTACAAAGCCATACCTGTTTAAAAGAACTTTTAAGAGGTCTGTTCAGAAAAAGCTCAGCCATTGTTAATATAGTGAGAAGGGTTTGAGTAACGTCACCTGGTAGCTGAGGAAATTGGCTGGAATGCACGTGTGTGAATAATGATGCCTTCACTCTACTAGTCAGTGGGAGCAGTAGATGCTGTTGAGTGATCACGTGTACTGTGTGGCCATCTCATTCAAAACGTCTGAGTGAGTAGAGCAATGAATCTGCATCAAATTTTGCATTAAGCTTGAACATTCCTCCACGGAAACTGGATGATTCAGAAGGCTGAGGCTCTGGCCAACTGGTGATTGGCGGCTTCATCACAACACACCCACTCATGCATCAGGTCTTATGCAGAGTTTGTTTTCTTTTTTTTTTTGAAACATCAAGTCACCCAGGTAACTCAGCCCCGCTGCAGCCCAGATTTGGCACCCTGCAACTTCTGGCTTTTCCAAAAAACTAAAATCAGCTTTGAAAGGGGAGAGATTTCAGACCATAGGTGAGATTCAAAAAAATACGATGGAGCAGTTGATGGCAATTGAAAGAACCTTGTGACATCTCAAAGTGCCTACCTTAAAGGAGACTGTGCTGTCATTATCCTATGGACAATGTATCTTGTATCTTCCTCAATAAATGTCTCTATTTTTCATATTGCCTGGCTGAATACCTCCTTGACAGAGCTTTCTATGTCTTCCCCAAAGTACAAGCAAATCCCTTTCCTTTATCAGTCCCTCTCTGTGTCTGTCTGTCTGTCTCTTCTTCTAGTTCACTTCATTACTGTATGCTTCTTTATTTCTCTATTTTAAAATGTTTCTCTCCAAGAAAGGAACACAGGTACAAAGTGGGGGAAATGGCAATGAATAAGTACCTATCAATAATAACCTTAAATGTAAATGGATTAAATGCTCCAGTCAAAGACATAAGGTAGCTGAATGAATAAGAAAACAGATCTTAGCTGGTGTGACTCAGTGAGTGCCAGTCTGCAAAATAGGGGTCGCTGGTTCCATTCACAGTCTAGGGCACATACACGGGTTGCTGGCTAGGTCCCCAGCAGGGGGTGTGTGAGAGGCAACATCACATTTGATATTTCTTTTTCTCCCTCCCTTTCCCTCTTTAAAAAAATCTTAAAAAAAAAAGAAAAGAAAAGAAAAGAAAACATGACCCACACATATGCTGTCTACAAGAGACACACCTCAGAACAAAAGCCCTACAAAGACTGAAAGTGAAGGGCTGGAAAAAAATATTCCAAGAAAATGGATAGGAAAAAAACCCCAGGGTAACAATACTTGTATCGGACAAAATAGACTTCAAAATAGGCCATAAAAAAAAGAGACACAGAAGGACATTTCATAATACTCAAAGGAAGCATCCAGCATGAAGACATAATCATTGTAAACATATATCAACAGGAGCACTCAAATATATAGGAAAAATCTTGGAGGACTTCAAGAAACAGATAGACAGCAACACACTTATAGTAGGGGATTTTAACACCACATTATCAACAATAGATAGATCTTCCAAATAAATATCAGCAAGGATATTGCAGCATTGAACAATGCCCTAGATCAAACAGACAATATATATATATATATATATATATATATATATATATATATATATATAATTTCACCCCAAAGAAGTGAAATATACATTCTTTTCAAATGCACATGGAACATGTAATAGGAAACAAAACAAATCTCAACAAATTCAAGAAAACTGAAATCATATCAAGCATTTTCTCAGACCACAAGGGCCTGAAACTAGAAACAAATCTCAGGGGAAAAACTCAAAAACATTCAAATTCATGGAAATTGAATAGCATGCTATTAAACAATTAATGGATTAATAATAAGATAAAAAAGAAATGAAAAAGTTTCTGAAAACAAATGAAAACCAACACATAATAGTTCAAAACTTACAGGGCACAGTAAAGGGAGTCCCAAGAGGAAAGTTCACAGTGACACAGGCCTACCTAAAAAAGACAGAAACATTTCAAATAAACAACCTAACCCTACATTTACACTAACTGGAGGAACAACAACAAACAAGTTCTGGAGTGAGCAGACAGAAGGAAATAACCAAGGTTAGAGCAGAATTAAATGACATAGGGACTAAAAGAACAATTCAAAGGATCAATAAATCCAGGAGGCAGTGCTCTGAAAAGATAAACAAAATCAACAAGCCTTTAAGCAGATGCATGAAGGAAAAAAGAGAGAGGGCCGAAATAAATAAAATCAGAAATGAAAAAGGAGAAAATATTGCTGTGTAGAATATCTGGGAGACAATTGTACTTGAACAACAATAAAAGAATAAAATTAAAAAAGAAATGAAAGAGGAGATACTACAACTGATACCACAGAAATACAAAGGATTGTAAGAAATTATTACAAACATCTATATGCCAAGAAATTTGAAAACCTGGAAGAAATAGAAAAACTTCTAGAAAAAATTTAATCTTCCAAAACTGAATGAAGAAGAAGCAGAAAGCCTGAACAGACCAAAAACAGCTAGAAAAATGAAGCAGTATTAAAAAAAAAAAAAAAAAAACTCCCAGCACACAAAACCCCTGGAATGGATAGTTCCACAGGAGAATTTTACAAAACCTTTAAAGATGAGCTAACCCCTAACTTCAGACTACTCCAAAAAGTTCAAGAAGAAGGAGGATTCCCAAACTCTTTATAAAGCCAGCATCATCCTAATTCCAAAATTGGATAAAGGCACAATTAAAAACCAATTCTACACACCAATATTGTTGATGAACATAGATACTAAAATCCTAAACAAAATATTGGCAAACTGCATCCAGCAATACATTAAAAAGATCACACACCATGATCAAGTGGGATTCTTCCCAGGGATGCAAGGATGGTACAATATTCGCAATTCAATCAACATAATATATCAAATAACAAAAGGAAAGACAAAAATCACATAATCATATCAATAAATGTGGAAAAAGCCTTTGATGAGTTATACCACCCATTTATGATAAAAACACTTGGCAAAGTGGGCGTAGAGGGAACATACCTCAACATAATAAGGCCATATATGAGAGAACTACAGCCAACATCATACTCAATGGGAGAAAACTAAAAGCTTTCCCACTAAAATCAGGAACAATACAAGGATGTCCATTTTCACCACTTCTATTCAACATAGAATTGGAAGTTCTAGACACAGCAATCAGACAAGAAAAAGAAATAAAAAGCATCCAAATAGGAAAGGAGGAAGTACAACTGTAATTATTTCCAGATGACATGATAGTGTACATATAAACTCCTATAGACAACACCAGAAAACTACTCGACCTAAAGTGATTTTGGCAAAACAGTTGGATACAGAGTCAATTTTCACAAACTGATGGCATTTTTGTGCACCAACAATGAAATGTCACAAAAAGGTTAGGAAAAAATCCCATTTGATATAGCAACAAGAAAAATAAAGTACCTAGAAATAAATCTAACCAAGGAGGCAAAATACCTGTACTCAGAAAACTACACAACATCGGAGAAAGAAATTCAGGAAGACACAAGCAAATAGAAACATATAACATACTCATGGATTGGAAGAATTAACATTATCAAAATGTCCATACTACCCAAAGAAATTTATAGATTCAAGCAATCACTAGTAACATACCAATGACATATTTCACAAATATAGAACAAACATTTCAAAAATTTAAATGGATCATAATTGACCCAAATAGCCTTAGCAATTTTGGGAAAGAAGATCAGTATAGGAGGGATCACAATACCTGATATCAAATGGTATTAAAAGGTAGATGTAATCAAAACAGTCTGGTACTGTCATAAGAACCGACACATAGACCAATGAACAGAATAGAGAGCCCAGAAATAAACTCATGTCTCCATGGTCAATAAATATTTAACAAAGTGAGGAGGGGCATACAGTGGAATAAAAATAGCCTCTTCAACAAATGGTGTTCTGAGATGTGGAGAGCTAAGTGCAAAAAATTACAACTCTACCACCTACTTATACCATACAGAAAAAAAACCCCTCAAGATGGATAAAATAATTAAATATGAGTCCTGACACCATAAAAGTCCTAGAGGAGAACATAGGTAGAAAATCTCAGATATTTCACACAGCAACATTTTCACTGATACATCCCCTTGGGCAAAGGACATAAAGGAAAGAATAAACAAATGGGACTTCATCAAAATAAATTGCTTCTGCATGGCTAAAGAAAACATCAGGGAAATTGAAGGGAACCAACTGTATGGGAAAATATATGTGCCAATGATACCTCGGACAAGGGTTTGATCTCCAAAATATATAAAAAACTCACGTGACTCCACTCCAGGAAGACAGACAACCCAGTTGAAAAATGAGCAGAGGACCTGAACAGACACTTCTCCAAGGAGGACATACAGAGGGCCCAGAGACATATGTGCTGTTAAGGGGCACATATGAGATTGTGGCCACTTAATTTAGAGGTTCAAATTCACAGACAATAAAGACCCCAAGTCAAAGGTGAATAATAGCTAAGCACTATATTAAGCAAGAACAAAGAGAAAGCAAGAATCAAGAGCATACATAACCAGACGGGAAAGCACGAATGCCCGAACTAGATGCTGGGGAATCCCGAAGACAGCTTTCGGGGTCTGACTGGGAAAAGTTCCAAGTGAAGTGTTCTTCCCTCTGGGTGAGATTCCAAAGTCTCACTTTGGGGGCTATGGTTAAATGTGTTTTAGACAAAAGTGGCTATGTGCCAAGGGCCTTGTGTGACTTGACTAACCAACTGGTTCCTCTGGGAGAAGGGCCAATTCTCCCTGAAGGAACAGTTAAAGATCAAAGGTACTAATCTTCTGGGGAGAAGGGCCAGTTCTCCCTGGGAGATAGCAAGCCTATATTTCACTCTTACAATGATGGTCATAGCTCAGGTATAAACAGGGAGGATTTTCAAGGTCCCTTTAACCCGTCAACATATGAAAAGATACTTAACATCACTAACCAGCAGAAAGATGCAAATTAAAACCACAATGAGATACCACTTCACACCAATCAGAATGGCCTTCATGAAGAAATGAACAAACAACAAGTGCTGAGAGGATGTGGAGAGAATGGAACCCTAGTACATTGTTGGTGGGAATGCGGACTGGTGCAGCCAGTGTGGAAAACAGTATGGAATTTCCTCCAAAAACTAAAAACTAGAATTGCCCTTTGACTTGGCAATTCCACTGCTAGGATTATACCCTAAGAACCCTGAAACACCAATTAAAAAGAATCTGTGCACCCCAATGTTCATAGCAGCACAATTTATAATAGCCAACTGTTGGAAGCAACCTAAATGCCCGTCAGTAAATGAGTGGATCAAAAAGCTATGGTATATGTACACAATGAATTCTACGCAGCAGAAAAAAAGAACGAGAGCCTGTCCTTGGTGATAGCATGGATGGAACTGGAGAGCATTATGCTAAGTGAAATAAGCCAGTTGGTGAAAGACAAATACCATATGATCTCACCTATTAGTATAACCTAATGAACAAAACAAACAAACATGCAAAATATAACCAGAGACATTGAAATAAAGAACAAACTGACTGTAACCAGATAGGAGAGGGGAGGGAGGTAACAGTGGAAAGAATGGGAAGGGTTGTCAAGGAACATGTATAAAGTACTCATGGACAAAGCCAAAAGCTGGTAGGATTGAGAGGTGATGGTGGCAGGGGGGATGTTGTGGGAGAGGCTGGGTGGGGAAAGTGGATACAACTGTGCTTGAACAATAATAAAAAATAAAAAATAAAAATAAAATATTTTTCTCCTTGCCTGCTTCAGTTTCATTCTCCTTAGAAATAGCTTGAGAAGAATATTACTGAATATCCTGATTTGTATCCTTCCTAGCTGCCCATTCCTCCTTTCCTATTAGTAGTTCTTTCCCTACTACTGTCCTCTTTTACCACAATGCAACAGCCTCCACATCCATCCTCCTGATTCGTATTGTTTTTACTACCAGCAAAGACCATCAACAGGTCATTGCTATGCTCACAAAACTTCAGTGGACCTCTCTTTTATTAAGGATTCAGACTCTGTCCTCTACAGCCAATTTTATGTTCATTACATTTTTTTCATGAATTTATTTAGCCATTTTTATCAGTATTGTCTGTCCAAATTTTCTTTTATATATTCACTCCTCAACTTATTGCAAATCAGATTCTCACAAGTTACCAATATCTCCCCAATAGATTATTTATTATTGCCCTTACAGATAACCACAAAGGATTTGAGGTGATTTAAAGAATACTAACAATACAATAAACATCACAATTTTAAATTTTGGAAAAACAAAAAGTCTGAGGAGAGAGTGTCTTGAGTTCTTGGTTTCTAACATTTTGCAATCTCTTGCTGAACTCTCTGCCACTCCCTTTTAGTAACTTTTATCTGTGTTGTATTTCATGTTTACAAAATAACACTCATAGCCCTGGCTAGCATAGCTCAGCGGATTGAGCACGGGCTGCGAACCAAAGTGTCGCAGGTTCAATTCCCAGCCAGGGTACATTCCTGGGTTGCAGGCCATAACCCCCAGCAACCGCACATTGATGTTTCTCTCTCTCTCTCTCTCTCTCCCTACCTTCCCTCTCTAAAAATAAATAAATACAATCTTAAAAAACAAAAACAAACAAACAAAAAAACAAAATAACACTCACTTGTGGAAAAATATTGCAGAAATATACAGCCTAGAAAGTAAAAGTCACTCATAATCTATCCCCTCCTCCCAGTCCTTCCAACACGTCATTCCCATATTCATTTGGTTGATGTTCTTCCAAATAGTTTTTCAGTATGTACCTTACTATATTACTTTACAAATAAATTCATTTATTCTACATAATGTACTGCAACTTGTTTTTAACATAAATAGGATATATTTTCACATCAGTAACATTCTTTTTAACGGCATGTGGTGACATAACATTGAGCATATACAATAATTTGTAAATTAATACATGTTGGATGATTTTTTTCTTTGCTGTTTTCCTTTTACCTTGGTTCTCCCTGTTTTTCTCATAGTTGCAACCAGACCAAAATTTAGATATGAATAATAAATACATTTGAAAATAGCAAGTTAAATGCTGTCTCATAATGAAAAACTTTAAAGGATGTAGAATGGACAGACCAGTATCTCAAAATGAGATACCTCATAATTCTTTACAGTTAGAAAAAACTTCAGAGCCTATTTGTAAATGAATCAATATTTCTCAAAATCACAATGTAAATTTCTGAAACAAAAGTTATTCATTTCCTCAGCAAAATCTTTTCTAAAGTTTAAAATTTAAAATAGAATGTCTCTTTCTCTGCAAAAGAGGAGTGCTTTAAATACTTCAAAATTCATTTGTGTCCTTTAAAAAAATTTAATTTGTTTTGCATAAATAAGGCATGAATATGGTAGAAAATTAAAAAATTACTGAAGGTCCACTAACTTTTCACCCCAAAGCAGAAATGTCTCCCAGATTACTCATGGTCCTTGATCACTTCTCTCCAAATTTCTTTAATTGTGGACCTAGCAACCAATTCTGCCTTGGTTTCTGTACCCCAGCCCCACTGCCAGCCATTCATCACCTCCATTATCCATGAGACACCAAAGCCAAGAAGCTGAAAATGAAGGGGATATAGTTTCCTGTTTTGTCTCTTCTTATAAACTGCTCTAAAATGGTCTTCCAAGCTGGATGATGGGAGACCAAGTTTGACCTACATAAAATTTGAGACATTTCTATTATTTCTTTCTTTTTGCTTCTGCTTTATTATTTTTTATTGTTGTTCAATTACAGTTATCCCAAATTTTCCCCAGTGGCTCTCCATTGCCCAACAAACTGCCCACTCCCACAGTCAATCCCCACCCTGTTGTCCATATCCATGTGTCCTTTGTGCATGTTCCATGACTAGATCCTTCCCCTTCTATTCCTTGTTATCCCTCTCCCCCACCCCTTTAGTCACTGTCAGTTTGTTCCTTATTTCCATGTTTCTGATTCTATATCTCTGGTTTGTTTGTTTTGTTGATTAGGTTCCACTTAGAGGTGAGATCATATGGTATTTGTCTTTCACCAACTGGCTTATTTCACTTGGCATGATGCTCTCTGCATCCATCAATGCTGTCACAAAGGACAGGCTCTCCTTTCTTTCTGCTGTTTAGTATTCTTTTGTGTAAATGTGCCACAGTTTTGTCACCCACTCATTTACTGATGGGCACTTAGGTTACTTCCAACACTTGGCTATTGTAAATTGTGCTTCAATGAACATTGGGCTGTATAGGTTCTTTTGGATTGGTGTTTCAGGGTTCTTAGGGTATAATCCCAGCAGTGGTATTGCTGAGTCAAAAGGCAGTTTCATTTTTAGTTTTCTGAGGAAATTCCATACTGTTTTCCACACTGGCTGTACCAGTCTGTATTCCCACCAATAGTTCACTAGGGTTCCCTTTTCCCCACATCCTCACCAGCACTTTTTGTTTGTTAATTTGTTAATGATGGCCATTCTAACTGGTGTGAAGTGGTATCTCACTGTGGTTTTAATTTGCATCTCTCTGCTGGCTGGTGATGTTGAACATCCTTTCATATGTCTCTGGACCCTCTGTATGTCCTTCTTGGAGAAGTGTCTGTTGAAGTCCTTTAATCACTTTTTTAATTGGATTGTTTGTCGTCCAGGTGTTGAGTCCTATGAGTTCTTTATATATTTTAGAGATCAAGCCCTTCTCAGAGTGTCATTGGCAAATAGATTTTCCCATATAATTGATTCCCTTTTCATTTTGCTGATGTTTTGTTTAACCATCCAGAAGCTTTTTTATTTCATGAATTCCCATTTGTTCATTTTTTTCCTTTATGCCCTAAAGAATGTATTGGTGACAATATTGCTGTGTATATATCTGAAGTTTTCCTGACTATGTTCTCCTCTAGCACTTTCATGATGTCATGACTTACATTTAGCCCTTTTATTAATCTTGATTTTATTGTGGTGTATGGTGTAAGTTGGTGATTGAGTTTCATTTTTTTCCATGTAGCTGTATAGATCTACCAACATCCTGTGTTGAAGAGGCTATTTATACTCTATTTTATGCTCCTCCCCACTTTGTCAAATATTATTGACCATGGAGACATGGGTTTATTTCTGGGCTCTCTATTCTGTTCCATTGGTCTATGCCAGTTCTGATGCCAGTACCAGACTGTTTTGATTACAGTGGGTTTGTAATATAGTTTGATATAGTCTGATAGTATTGTGATCCCTCCTATTTTGTTCTTTCTCAAAATTGCTGAGGCTATTTGGGGTCATGTACAGTTCTATATACATTTTTGAAATGTTTTTTCTCTATCTGTGAAATATGTCATTAGTATTTTAATAGTTATTGCTTTCAGTGTGTAATTTGCTTTGCATAATATGGACACTTTGATGATGGCAATTCTTACAATCCATGAACACAGTATAGGTATCTATTTATTGTCTTCCTTAATTTCTTTCTTTAGTGTTGTGTAATTTTCTGAGATTAGGTATTTTAACTCCTTGGTAAGATTTATTCCCAGGTACTTTATTTTCCTCGTTGCTATATCAAGTGGGATTTTTCCCTGATCTCTGTTTCTGATATTTCATTGTTCATGTTTGAATCCAGCTGTTTTGCCAAATTGATTTATTATGTTGAGTAGTTTCTTGGTGGACTTTATAGGGTTTGCTATGTACACTATCATGTGATATGCAAACAGTAACAGTTTTCTTCCTTCATTCCAATTTGGATGCCTTTTATTTCTTTCTCTTCTCTGATCACTGTGGCTAGGACTTCCAATACTATGTTGAATACATGTGGTGAAAGCAGACACCCTTGTCTTGTTCCTGATCCTAGGGGGAAAACTTTTAGTTTTTGCCTGTTAGTATAATCTTGGCCATAGGTTTCTCATATATGGCCTTTATTTCATTGAAGTACACTCCATTTACTCCCACTTTGCTCAGTGTTTTTGTCATAAATGGGTACTGTACTTGATCAAATGCTTTTTCCTCATTTATTGATATTATCATTTGATTTTGTCTTTTCTTTTGTTTATGTGATGTATTACGTTTATTGATTTGTACCATTCTTGTATCCTTTGGATGAATCCCTCTTGATTATGGTGTATGATCTTTTTAGTTTATTGCTGGATGCAGTTTGCCAATATTTTGTTCAGGATTCTATGTTCATCAGCAATATTGGCCTGTAGTTTTCTTTCTTTGTTGTGTCTTCATGGTTTTGGGATTAGGATGATCCTGGCTCCATAAAAAGAGTCTAGGAGTCTTCAATCTGCTTGTATTTTTTGGAATAGTCTGAGAAGTATGGGGGTTAGCTCTTCCTTAACTGTTTTGTAAAATTCTCCCGTGAAACCATGCAGTCCAGGGATTTTGTTTGACAGGAATTTTTTGATTAGTGCATTGATTTTGCCACCTGGTATTGGTCTGCTCAGGCTTTCTGCTTCTTCTTCATTCAGTTTTGGGAAGTTACATTTTTTCTAGAAATTTGTCCATTTCACCTAGGTTTTCAAATTTCTTGGCATAAAATTGATCATAGTTATTGCTTACAGTTCTTTGTATTTCTGTGGGATCAGTTGTAATCTCTCCTTTTTAATTTCTGATTTTATTTGGGTCCTTTCTCTCTCTCTCTTTTTTTTTTGTTGTTGTTGATTGATCTGCTTAAAGGCTTATTGATTTTGTTTATCTTTAGTCTCTGTCATTTAATTCTGCTTTGACCTTGGTTATTTTCTTTCATCTGCTTGCTACAGAATTTGTTTCTTGTTGTTCCTCCAGTTCTTGCAGATGTAGGATGAAGTTGTTTATTTGAAATGTTTCTATTTTTTTTTAGGTAAGCCTGTATTGCTATAAATTTCCTGCTCAGGACTGTCTTTGCTGTGTTCCTTCTGATTTGGACTAACGTGTGTTTTAATTTGATTTCAGAAATTTTTTATTTCTTCCTTGATCTCATTATTAACCCATTCATTGTTTAATAGCATGCTATTCAATCTCTATGAATTTGAGTGTTTTTTCCTTGCAGTTAGTTTCTTCTTTGAGGCCCTTGTGTTCTGAGAAAATGCTTGATATGATTTCAATTTTCTTGAATTTGTTGAGGCTATTCAGTGTCCTATTATGTGGTCTATCTTTGAAAATATTCTATATAAATTTGAAAACAATGTGTAATTTTCTTCTTTGGGATGAAAAGTTGTATGTATATCAGTTAAGTCCATTTGATCTAGAGCATTGTGCAATGCCACAATATCCTTGTTGATCTTTTGTTCAGAAGATCTATATATTTTTGACAGTGGGTTGTTCAAATTCCCTAGTATTACTATGTTGCTGTCTATGTCTTTCTTGAAGTCCTTCAATATTTTGCTTATATATTTGGGTGCTCCTATGTTGGGTTCATACATGTTTACAATGATTATGTCTTCTCGGTGGATGCTTCCCTTGAGTATTATGAAGTGTCCTGCAGTGTCTCTATTTATGGCTTTTGTTTTGAAGTCTATTTTGTCTGGTATAAGTATTGCTACCCCAGATTTTTATTTCCTGTCCATTTGGTTGGGATACGTTTTTCCAACCCTTCACTTTCAGTTTGTGTAGATCTTTTGTCCTGAGGTGGGTCTTTTGTAGGCAGCATATGTGCCCATCATGTTTTCTTATCCAATCCTGCTTCCCTGTGTGTAGGAGACCGGTTCTTTTTGGTCTGGCAAATGTGACTCTGCTCTGTATGGAAAACCTACAGAAGTGAGGTGGTGGGCAGGAGCCAGACCTTCAAAACAAGTTTTCCTGTGGGAATCAGGCCTAGAAAATGCATACAGACTGTTATGGCTTGCTCTAGCTAAAAATCCCTTCATCCTGGTCTGAAACAGTAAATTTATATTGTCTATCTTCAAGGTAATTTCCAAAGTCTGTGTGAATTTTCCCAAGAATGGAGCCAATCAGCTTGCTGCCTTTCCCTTCTGCATGTGTAATTTTCATTTCCTTGATTGTACCTAAAATGTAGACAATAAAAATATTCTATGTAATAGGTAATAAATCCTTCTTTGATGTAAGACCCAAGAAAAACAATAAAACTTGTCTAGGCAAGGGCTGGGGCGCTCTCCTCTTAAGAGAGTGGTCAAGGCACTCAGAGGTGCTCCCCTCTTGAGAGAGTGGCTATACCATCCCCTTTTTCTCCACAGGATTGCTGTAACCTGCACATATTTATTCTCATCTTCAGTCACAACAGGTGTACTCTACTGACCAGAGTCTGCCACCTCTGGCACTTGAACAGTGAATCAGATGCTACGAGTCACAGTTGTGGCCAACGCACCAACTTGGTTGGAACATGCACATCAGCTCAGGTAAGGGCCAACAACGCCAAGTGCTTTTTGATAAAGTCATAGGGTTATGTTATATTTCAGAGAAAAAGGGTATCTTTCCAAGGTCACCCTCTCTTGTGACAGCACTCTCTTTGGTAAACAGGAGCCTTGCTCTCTCTCTCTGGCAATCGCCACATTTCGTGGGCATGGGTCAGGTAATTAAGAGCCACGAGGACACCTGCCACTGGAAGTCACCTGTGACAGGATAAGTTGGGAAGTGGACCAGGATAGAACACTAGGTTTCCTGCCAACTGCAAGCAAAAGTCCATACAAGGAGAGGCACACTGTAAAAACATTCACAAGCCTATCTCTGTGGCACAACCCCCAATCAGATTTTAGGCTTGGGAGAAAGCAATGAATTTTCCTTTCAATTAGCTTTTTTCCCTTACAAGTACCTCTGCGAATTCTTTCTTTAAAAGCTGCTTTTTGCAGCCCTTTTAAAGGGCAGAAGCCTTTTCCTTCTGCCCGGCTGTAAACAGAAAAGCAAATAGTAAATGAGTGTTTGGGTTTCAACCAGACTCTGAAGATTGCTTCTAGAACTCAGTGTTACAGGGTTATTTATGAGTGTCTCAGCTTCTTGCTGAAGTACTGAAGATAAGAGGCATTCCTCCCTTCGGCTTGAGATCTCAGGCATTCCTACATGAGTAGGAGCCTTGCAGAAGTGTCTGGAGTCAATCCCCAAGATGTGCAGGGGCCTCACAGGGAATTCCAATCACAGTAATTTAACTCTTGGCTTGGTCAGTGAATGCAATATAAAGGTTGGTCACCTGGTGCTTTGAGCCCCTCCTTGAAGCCTTAAACATGTGGGAAAAACCTGAAACCCATAAAAGGGGTTACAGTACCTTGGATGCCAGGCAGCCCTCCTTGACTGCCTCTCGCCTACAGTACATTTTGACCTACTACATTCTTTTCACTAGGATCAAATAGGATCTACAGGTGCAGATGGAGTGAAAGCAAAACTGGTTTTGTAATCACCGCACTTGTGGTGGGAGGAATTTTAGAAAAAGGTTCTTTTATTTGTTCTAAAATTAAAAAAAACTTTCTGTGAATCCTCAACCATGGGGAATGGACTTTCTAAAGAACAAGAGCAATGTTTTATGTTAATTCAGCAGCTTTTTAAGGCTGCTGAATGTCTTCCTGATAAGGGATCTTTAGACTTAGTTATTTAGGAAAAAGTTGGGTAGAAGTTAAAACAGCACCAGGTAGTGTGAGATAAAGGCTAGTGTCTTACTCCCTCCTTCAGAGGATTTAATTTGAAAGTACTGATTTGTGTGAATTTTATTTTTGTTTGTTTTAAAAGTAATGTCTCAGTCTCAAAATGTTTTGGTAAATAGAATGAGGTCCCTAATGTTACATCATAAGAATTCTACTCAGAATTTAAATTGATTGTTTAAAGAAGGAAAAAATCTCACTTCCCTCAGACACTTTTGACAGTAAAAAGTGTCTGAGGGAAGCAAGAAGAAAAACAATGAGAACATGTGTCTTCTAACCATTCTGATTCCTCCGTCTGAAGGCCATGGGATCGCTTTGGTGCTAGGAACAAACTATGCTGAGCTTACCATCCTCCCTCCCTAAAGTTGTCAAGGGCACTAGATAATGAGACAGCTCACTTTTGAGCACATTCCAGGAATTCAGTAATTACCAAGAATTAAAAAAAAAAAAACAACCAAGTAAATGTATTTGCCAGTAGAGAAAAAAACTGTTTCTAAAAGTTATGAATGTGTTCATAAATTTGTCAATCTAAAGCATGCTTTAAGTAGGATGGGGGTGTGACATGTTAAAAAATATTAAGAATCCTCCTTGTTTATGCTGGAGCTGTGACCTTTTATTGTGAAAACAAAATATAGGTGTACCATCTTCTGGAGAGAACTAGCCATTCTCCACAGAAGAATAAGTATCATTTTTTAACTCAATACCTGTAAACACTGATCGTTTCCTTGGGGAAGAACTGGCTATTCTGTCAGAGAGAAGGGTTAGTCAACTGAGTCATGAAAGGCCCTTGGCATGTAACCACTTCTGTCTAAAACATATTTATGCAGAGCACTCCTCCATCCTCCCCATTTTTCTGGCGAACTCTGAACCTAGGAACTACCAAGTCCTAAGAACAACAGGGCAGTTAACTTGCTGTTCAAACTCATTACAGCATGCAGAAACAGCAGGGGGCCTGTCTTTCCAAGCAGAAAAAAAAAATAGCACTTTTAAAACTAAAGCTGTTTTTCAGCCACCACTTAGAACCAAAACTCATTCACACTGTCTCCTACCTGTTGCAAACTGGGAAGCCAAGAGCTAAGGGCTTACAAAAGCCCTCCCAGGAGGGTGAGAATCAAACCCCCAGAGCTAAACAGGAAAAGTAATAGAAAAGAAAGACTGTTTCTTTATCATTCCCAAGCTAAGCAAATTATTAAAGAATGTCCCGACTGTCAAGCCCTTAGTAAGGCATCTCCATCAATGGGAGTTAACCCTCGACTAAGCTCTCAAATGATTTGACAAACAGATGTCACTCATTACTCTCCCTTTAGAAAATACAAATACATTCATGTTTCTATTAATACTTACTCTGGTGCCCTACATGCATCTGCTTTAACAAGAGAATCTGCTAAAAGTAGACAAGCCCATTGGCTTCAGGCTTTTAGTCATTTAAGATAGCCTCAGCAAATTAAAACTGACAATAGCCCAGGATATCTTGCCCATTCTACTCAAGCCTTCCTTCAGCACTGGAATATCCAACATAAAACAGGAATACCTTACAATTCAACTGGTCAGGCAATTGTTGAATGAGTGCATCATACCTTTAAAAATCTTCTTAAAAAAACAAAAAAGGGGGAGTTCAAGAGTCTACCCCCCAAAATTTGATTATGTTAACTATGTTCACCTATAATTTTCTAAATTGTGATGAATCAACCTATACACCAATTAAGAAACATTTTCAGAAGAAAGAGCCGAAGTCATCTCATCCTCAGGTTTTATATAGAAATCCGCTGGGAAATGGCTCTTGGCAAGGCCCTGCAGACCTCTTAACATGGGAAGAGGGAATGCGTGCATTTCCATCCCTACAGGTCCTGTCTGGCTACCGGCAAAAAGGGTGAAGCCTTATCATGAACAAAACAGGCATCAAGCTCTGCTACCTGGAAATGAAAACCTATCAGCTAACAGACCAGACAGCCCATTAGAAGAAAACAAGCACTGGATTCTGGTGCCAAAAAAAAATACGGTTTATGTAGCTAAGTATTTACTAGTTTATGTTTCTGTTCTTACTGACACTTTGTGCTTTCCTTTAAAGGAACAACTTTATGCTGCAAACAAAGAGCAATACAGTAATTACTATCAGCTTTCCATGGTAACTACAGCCAGCCCATGTATCCAGGAGGGAATTTATCATACTCTCAAACCCCCTCCATTTCCTTCTTGTACTTTAGACACTAGCTGTAAAGACTCAGTCTCTTGGTCTTTGTGGAGAGGACCAAATGCCACTATTGCTTTTCTCCCCAAGAGTCCTTTCGTAGTGGAGAACTGAGGAGCTACTTGGAAGGTACTGGCTAAGCATGGCATAACAATAGTTCCAGCTCAGCCTCTATACCCATATACTAATATGTAGTGGGAGGGGCCCAGTACTGGGGCACTTATTATCAGAATTATTTCTCCCAAACACACTAGCCCTTGGCATTACAACTCTAGGAAAATGGGCTTGCCTTTTATTGCTAGAAAATGCCTGTATAAAAAAAATTTTTAAGGTATTTGTACCAGAATGGCCCTCCAAAACAGGATTGGCTTATGGTTTGTACCTCTCACCCTTAACTTGGTTTTAGCAACTCCAGGGACAGCTCAAGTCTTTTATAATAAATCAGCAGAAATTTATTCTCTGCCTCTCCCTGCAGGCTCCATATATGCCAGCTGTCTTATTCATCTCAATATTACTCAGTGAAGCCTCATTACGGTTTAGGTAGTTAGAAGACAAACTGAAGTATGGGTGCCAGTTGATGTAACCAGAGAATGGGAAGATCCCAATGGCATAGTAGCACTTAACAATGAGCTGGCTTCCTTAAAAGTCTGACAGTTTGTTGGCACCTTAATTGCATTTATTGTCTCTGCTATAGTTGTTGCAGCTACTGCTGCCACGGCAACCACTGTCCTCATTAAATCAGTTCAAACTGCTCATACTATTGATGCTCTCTTAACCAATTCCACTTTACAAATGCTTCAACAGGCCTAGATTGATCAAGAAATTCTGACTCACCTTTCTGCAATCGAATCAGCCCTCAAATGGATCTGTGAATGCCAGGACGTGCTAGTGACCCATCAGCAGCTGACCTGTGATCCTGGTTTCTCCAAACTGTGGAGTGCAGTGACCACTCCAATAAAACTCCAGCCAATACTCCTAGAGTAATATTCAACATCACCTAAGAAGAGCTTTTTCTACCAATTTAAAGGGACAAATTAATAAATTGCAACTGGGGTTATGTCAATAGTTGCAAGACATTAATGCTAAACTAAGCAGGAAATTTTTCAAACACTAAGCGATAATTTCAGCTTGCTAAGTCAAAAAAAATTGGTTTGATAGACTCAACCTGAGATTGTGGGTCACTGGAGCCATCAGTTGTTTACTGATTATAATAATGCTTTGTATATTTTGATGCATTTACACATTATTTGCCCAGGGTCGCAAAAGAGATCAGCAAGTAGCAAGTCTTGTGGGATTCACCACCTCAACAGTCTTAACAAAAAGATAGAAAAAAGGGAGAGTTGTAGGGGAGTGGTTTGTTTTGGTCTGGCAAATGTGACTCTGCTCTGTATGGAAAACCTACAGAAGTGAGGTGGTGGGCAGGAGCCAGACCTTCAAACTGAATTTTCCCATAGGAATCAGGCCTAGAAAACGCATACAGACTGTTATGGCTTGCTCTTGCTAAAAATCCCTCATCCTGGTCTGAAACAGTAAATGTATATTGTCTATCTTCAAGGTAATTTCCAAAGTCTGTGTGAATTTTCCCAAGGATGGAGCCAATCAGCTTGCCGCCTTTCCCTTCTGCATGTGTTATTTTCATTTCCTTGATTGTACCTAAAATGTAGACATAATATTCTATGTAATAGGTAATAAATCCTTCTTTGATGTAAGACCCAAGAAAGACAATAAAACTTGTCTAGGCAAGGGTTGGGGCACTCTCCTCTTAGGAGAGTGGCCATACCATCCCCTTTTTCTCTGCAGAATTCCTGTAGCCTGTGCATTTGTTCTCATCTTTAGTCACAATAGATGTACTCTGCTGGCTGGAGTCTGTCACACCTATGTCTTTTGATTAGAGCATTTATTCACATTTAAAGTTATTTTAGATAAATACTTATTCATTTTTCCCCTTTGTACCTGTGTTCCTATCTCTCTGACTCTTTTCCTTTGCCTTCTTATAGCAGTCCATTTAACATATCTTATAGTGCTGGTTTCATGGAGCTGTATTCTTTCAGCCTTCTTTTTCTGGGAAACTCCTTATGCCACCTTCCATTTTAACTGAGAGTCTTGCTGTATAGAGTAGTCTTAGTTGCAGGCCTTTGCCTTTCATTTCTTGGAATATTTGTTGCCATTCTCTCTTGGCCTGAAGCCTGTCTGTTGAAAAATCAGCAAATAGCAGTATTGGAGGTCCCTTGTATGTTACTTCTTGTTTCTTCCTTGCTGCTTTTAAGATTCTCTTTGTATTTAAAACTTGGCGTTTTAATTATGATGTATTTTGGAGTAGGCCTCTTTGAGTTCATCTTGATTGCGACCCTCTGTGCTTCCTGAAATTGTGTGGTTTTTCCCTTTTCCAGGTTCAGAAAGTTTTCTTCCATTATTTTTTCAAACAGTATTTCTATCCCTTGCTCCTTTCCTTCTCATTCTGGTGTTCCTATGATTCTAATGTTGTTGCATTTCATGTTGTGTTGCAGTTCCCTTAAGCTATCTTCATATTTTTTAAGTCTTTTGTCATGCAGCTGCTAGACACCTGGATGTTTCTTTCAACTTTGTCTTACAGCTCACTAATTTGGTCCTCTGCTTCATCCAGCCTGCTTATATTTCTTTCTAGTGTGTTTTTTATTTCAGAAATTGTTTTCTTCATTTCATACTGGTTCTCATTTATAGTTTCTATATCATTTTTCAAACTCTTGTAGTGCCCACTCTGTTCTTTGTAGTTTTCTGTGAGTTCCTTGAGCATCCTTATAACCATTCTTTTGAATTCTATATCTGATAATTTGCTTGCCTCTATTGCATTTAGCTCTTTTAGTGGGGAGTCATCCATTGCTTTAAGATGCAAGTTCTTTCTTTGTCTTCCCACTTTAGTTGACTACTTTTGTTTGTTTCTGTGATTCCCAATACTCTGCTTTTCTAGCTGTCCTAATAGGGTAAACATTAACATAGGAGTTCTATGGGATTTAGTGGAGTGGTGTCTTTGATCTCCTTGTCTGGATGCTCTAGGGTTGCCCTTTTTTCTGCTTGTGTGGCTTTCTTTTTGTACTTGGGTTTTACCTATTGGTTGCTCCTTTGTTGGTGGGTTCTCTCCTTTGGTGGGTTTAATGGTATTTGCAACTGCCACCTTATCTTGTGTGTGATCTGGGGAAGGGTGAAGGTGGCGTGGATTATGACAATAGTAGAGTATTCTATGGGATTTAAAGCACCAAGCAGATGGGCTAGCAGATGGGTGATCCTTCAGAGAAGTACAGCATTAACCTTGATATTTCACCCAACTAGTCACTTTTTATTTAGGGTTAAAAAGAGATAAGAACCTTATTAGAGGGGATGAAGAATGTGAGCTGACTCCAAAAAGCAAAGCGCTTATCCTAGATTAAATGATGAGATATAGTGAGAGTAAGTGATAGAAACTTTGCTTAGTGTGTGAGAGCATGAAGTTAACCACAGTAATAATAAAGCTCAGAAAGTTAGTAAGATGGACCAAGTCCAGGTAAGGGTGCTGTGTGGAAATGGGAACAACAATAATATGACAAGAAATGAATGATCTGAATAAAAAGAATAAAAAGTGAAAGACCAAGAGTAGTGTGTTATAGGAATGTAAGTGAAGTGAAGGGATAGAAATTAAAATGCAATATGAAAGGGAAAACAAAGAAAACCAGCTGAACAATGAAATCAAGCAAACAAAACCAAGAAAAATACATGGAAGAAACAGAAATTAAAAAAATTAAATAACAAAAAATTAAAAATAAAAATAAATAAAATGCAAGTTCTGTAGGATAGCAAAATGAATTTTGTTTCAATTGTTGGCGTTAGTCTTCTTAATCTCTTATGGATCTGTCTTTGACCCTTTTACAGCTCTAGGTCTCATTGTCTTATACTTGGAAGAAAAGAAAGAAAAGACAAGAAAAGAAAAGAAAAAGAACATGTCTCCTACCTACCTTGAACCTACCAAGTGCATTCTGTTGGTCTTCCTAGTTGGTGCAGGCAGAGGGGGCCTGGGTACCATATTTTATTTTTTCTTTCCTATAGCTCCGTGTTAGTGGCTTGGTCTGGCCTCCAATATTCACAGGTGTCCAACCTCCAGCCCAAGCTTTCACAGTGCTGTGCGACCCCCACTGTCCATATATATATGTCATGCTGGTGCATTTAATCTACCTTGTTTGCTACTCTTTGCTTAGATCTTGAGGTACACCAAGTGGGAGCAACCCACATTCCTTCTCCCTCTTTGTTGGTCTGGGCGCTGCACACTCACGAAGTCCTTTCAGGGAAGTTTAGATCCCCTATTAAATTAAATCTCTCTGAGGACTACTACCCCTCTGAGCTCCTGTTGCCCCACTTTGATCAGTTAGTGAGGGCAAATCGCACCCCTCTTCCTCCCTCTTTGCTGACCCTGCTGTGTTATGAGAGTTCCTTAAACAGCAGCTGAGAGCCTTGTTTTGAATAAATTTCTCTTGTTTGCTCCCACCATTGTTAACAAGCACCTGACTTTTCACACAGCCCAACTCTCTGACCAGTGCAGAGACTATCTGGGTCAGGGTTGGTTGCGGCCCAGTGCTTCTCACATCTCCAGGTGTCACCTAGCTCTCCAATTTTTCTGGTACTGTCCAAGCCCAGGACCACAGTCCCAGTAGGGGTACACCTCCTCTGTGCATCTCCCACTGCATCTTTATTCCCCGAAGCAACTTCAAGCATTCAGGTCTCTCCTGGTGGGGGACTGCCTTCCCTGTTCTGGGAAGTGAGTGAGCAGGGAAGTTACAATTGTTGATCTGGCTCTCCTCCAGCAGCAGCTGTCCCTGGTGCCAGGCACCAGTCCAGGGACTGCAGCAGCCTTGGTCCCCACACAAGTCCCAGAGACTTTACCATCCCTATACAATCTCCTTACCATATGGTTTTCAGTGTTCCTATAATCTTTGGCTTCCAAACTGCATATAAGCTGGGATTCTGTTGGCTATTGACTTGGTTCTTCAGAAGATTGGCTAGGTGTCCCAGTTGTGTGCATGAGCAAGTGGGTTCAGCTCACACCTACCTCACCGCCATCTTCTCATCCTCTTGCCATCTTCCCATCCCCTCTCATATAATGAATTTTATTTGCTTTGACTATTTGCTAGTATTTCCATAAATTCAGTTATTCTGTAGGATTCTATAAATCTTTACTTTAAAGATATGACCTGATATGCATCTTGCTTTAAAGATTACATACCTGTAATTTAGAGTAAGTCAGAGTTTTTCTTCATGAACTTTCCAAAGACATAATACAGTATATTTATAAATTCATTGGAGTAAAACAATGACTATTTGTAAATGACACAACTTAAAATGACATCGGTGTAGATTCAAATAAAATGCAATTGATGAAGAATTTTGCTTTTTTGTAAGGTGTAAAATTTCAAGATAACTGAAGTAGCCACTGGCCTGCAGTGACCACAAATGCTGCAGATGCTCGAGACACAAGAAAGCATACACATGGACTACAGAGTCCTGTGGAGAAATAGGAATGTAATGGCCACTCTCTCAAGGGAAGAGAGCTGCACCTTCCTGCCCAAGCAGGCATTTATTAAGAATACAGATACAGTTTGTTGATTACAGTCTGGTAGGGAAGATCAAATGAAAGATAGCTTTCAAAGGGCTGATGGGGCTCAAGCTGAGTTTGGGGTTTTATCACTTAAAAAGCTATAGGACCTGGATGCTCTTAAGCTTCTCCTCATTTTTTTGAATTCTTATTTCATCATGCTTTCCTACTTGGTTGATTCTATCTTCCTTCTGGCCCACTGTATTGTTTTGAGACCCAGTTTCCTTCCCTTCACTATTGGCTCTCCTCTGTGTATCTTCCTGCACCTCTTTTATGGTAACCTGCATCTTTTACTCTAATTTGTGCCCAAAATCAATCAATTCCATGAGCTTTCTGATCACCAGTGTTTTGAACTGTGCATCTGATAGGTTAGCTATTTCTTGGTCGCTCAAAAGGATGAGTTCTGGGGGCACTAATTTGTTCTTCTATTTGAGCCATCATTCTCTCTTTTTTTGGGGGGGGGGTCTGGTTGCTCTTGTTATGGTGAGGGGCAGAGCCTTAGGTGTTCACTTGGGCTGGGCACCCCAGTTGCTAGATTGTGACGTTATATGTGGGGGTAGGGGCAGGGGTGGGAGCGGGGATGGGAGGAAACAATGGCGGTAGTTCCGTTCTCCTGGGATCTCAGTCCCTTCTCTGGGATCCTCGGCTGCGAGCTCTGCCCTGGTCCACAATCGCCGCCTCGCTGGGTCTGCCAGCCGCAGCTTGCGTACTCAGGGACCACTGCTGAGTTCTTGCGCGCCGGATGGCTTTCGCACCGATTTTGCGCCAAGTTTCCCCAACCTCCACGTGCCGCCGACCTGCACCCACCCGGCTTGTCCTCTCCTACCAGTCTGGATGTACGGGTCTAATTGAACTTCTTGGCTGTCCAACTTCCATTAAGATAAATCCTCTATCAGTTCTGAGTGTTATTCTAGCTGTAAATTGTTGTTGTTCTAATCTTGGTTGTGCAAGGAGATACGGTGAGTCCACCTATTCCTCCATTTTGCCAGAAGTCTGTTCCAACATATGAATTATAGGGGTACCAGAAGGGGAAGGGGAAAAGCAACAGATTGAGCACGTATTTGAACAAATAATAAAGGAGAACTTCCCCAGTCTGGCAAAAGAAATAGTCTTCCAAGAAATCTAGGAAGCTCAGAGAGCCCCAAAGAAGTTGGACCCAAGAAGAAACACACCAAGGCACATGATAATTACATTAGCCAAGGTAAAAATGAAGGAGGGAATCCTAGAAGCAGCAAGAGATAAGGGGACAGTCACCTACAAAGGAGTTCCCATCAGACTGTCAGCTGATTTCTCCAAAGAGACCTTACAGGCAAGAAGGGGCCGGAAAGAAATATTCCAAGTCATGAAAGACAAGGACCTACATCCCAGATTGCTCTATCCAGCAAAGCTCTCATTTAGAATGGAAGGGTAGATAAAGTGCTTTTCAGATAATGTCAAGTTAAAGGAGTTCATCATCACCAAGCCCTTATTTTATGAAATGCTAAAGGGACTTATCTAAGAAAAGAAGATAAAGAAAAAACATGTATAGTAAAAGGAGAGCAAACTCACAATTATTAACAACCACACCTAAAGCAAAACCAAAAGAAACTAAGCAAACAACTAGAACAGGAACAGATCCACAGAAATGGAGATCACATGGAGGGTTAGCAACAAGGGAGTGGGAGGAGGGGAGAGGGGGAAAAGGTATAGAGAATAAGTAGCATAGAATGTAGATTGAAAATAGACAGGGGGAGGGCAAGAATAGTACGGGAAATGTAGAAGCTAAAGAACTCATAAGTATGACACATGGACATGAACTAAAGGGGGGGGGAATATGGGTGGGAGAGGGAGTACAGGGTGGAGGAGAGAGAAGGGGGAAATGGGACAACTGTAATAGCATAATCAATAAAATATATTTAAAAACAGAAATAAAATCTGTTATTTAAAAAAAAAACAAAAGAGCTACAGGACCTAAAAGCTAGTTTCATTTCCTGCCCGTGCCTTCATATTCTAATCCAAGAGCATCCTCAGCAAGCAGGTCTCCAGGATCTTGCATATTCTATGCCTCAGGTCTAATTACTCTAGGAGTTCACCGACTCTGGTCTGGACTGCACCACCCCTGCTATTTCTGCAAGCCTGAGTCAGGCAGAGGAGACAAAGGCAGCCAGGAGACTTGGATTTCTCACAGACAGAACAAGGACTCAGGCTTTGTCAAAGCTGAGGGGGCAGGGGTCAATGTCAATCACCCCCTCATTTCCATAGCCCCCTGAGTCTCTTCCCTGGTGGCTTTTCTCACATGATCATGCCTGTTCTAGATTCATTCTCTTCAGAGAATTGTTACCCATCATTGACTAACTGACCAAGCAATGGGAACCAGACATAGAGCAGGCAGCACTCATGCCAGGGAAATAAGATTGTCTCCTTAGTGTCTCCTGGTCCGGAGGTCTCTCACTCAGCCTTAGCCACAGGGGGTTACAGCTTCCTGAGACCAGGCAGGGCGGACCCCAACAGATAACAATTGCTTGGTAAGTAATAATTACTATGAAGTGACATAAAATTAATACAAAGCTCATATTATTAGATTTAACACACAATTTCAATATATATAAAGACCAAACAGTATGCAAGGTTTTAAAATGCTGTAGAGGACTTATCAGAAGTGTGCATTGAGCATGGGAACAATTCATAAATTCCCAATGTTTGGGTTACAAATACCTAGAGTACCACTGCTTGATGTCCCCACAGGGAACCATCACTCTTGGCTTGTCCCATGTTACTGGCAGGACACCTGCTACCCCTGAGATTTTACTGTTTAGACTTGATTCTTTTGTAAGCTCCTCCCTGAGGCTGGTTGAAATTTCTAGAACATCTATTTTTTAAATTATTTTTAATTTTATTTTTTAAGATTTTATTTACTTTATTTTTAGACAGATGGGAAGGTGGGGAGAAAGAGAGGGAGAAAAGCATCAGTGTGTGGTTGCCTTTCATGTGCCCACTACTGGGGATCTGGCCTGCATCTCAGGCATTTGCCCTGACTGGGAATCGAACTATCAACCCTGTGGTTCACAAGACAGTGCTAAGTCCACTGAGCTATGCCAGCCAGGGTTAGAACATCTATTTTTATAAACTATATGTATACAAATAGAGTATAGTTATTATTCTCTTTGGCAAAGCTTCCCATGTAATTTTGAGCAAATTAAATAGGCCTAATTATTTCAACAACTTCTCTTTCACAAAGAGACAGAATAAATCCTTGAGGTATTTCAGGGTAGAATAATTCAAAGTAGTTTCTCAGTTTTTAAAATTTAAGCTTTTTGAACATTGTCAAATATACTTAACCAAATGATTATAACATAAATGTTTTGTAAAACAACACATTTTTGGTGATAACACTTAAAAATTATTAATCAAAGTTCAAACAGGTTTTAATATCAAATATTTTGCCTGGGACATAGGATCATGCTTAATTCATATACCAGTAAGCACTTAATATCTTTAGGCCAATAAAATACTGGACCCTAATTATGCCATCTGGAGGCAGCAAATACACTACATGTAATACACAAACACATATCACATGAAAACCATACACATGAAGACTAAGCACATAAAGCGAGCACACATAATCTGAATTAAATTTTTTGTAGAGAAAGCATGTGATTTTTCTCATTTGCTTTTGACAACTTTTAGGACGACTGGGAAAGGGAGTGGAAGGTGTTAAATACCAAGCAAGAAGACCTGTTGAGACTCTCAATAAAACCTTCAGGGACTATAAAAGAGTGGTGGAAATAAATATATTCTCAGTTCCAAGCAATCTAGCAGTAGGAAAGAGCCTGGGTGGGGTTGCTCTGGCCCCCAGAAAGGTCAGAAACCTGGAGACAGGAGATAAATTCTCCAGATAGAGGACCAGGAGTTATAGTCCACACCAGTAGAGAAATACAAAAAGATGGATGTGTTTATCCCATGCCTAAAGGTGACCTTGCCAATGATGAAAACACCAGCTAGATTCCCCGGGAATCTTCCTGAGATTCCCTGAGATTCCATTCAGATGGAAACTCAATAGAAAGCCCACTTGAGAGAGCCACACTGGCAGAGAGAGAGAGAGAGAAAGCAGGTCTAAGAGAGAAAGCCCATTTGACCCATGGATGTGTTTACCTCATGCTCTGAGGGTGGCCTTACCAACAATGACCAGAGCACCAAAGAGGAAGGAAAGAGTCCCTTCAGATGTCAGGGCTGATCAATTCCTCATTTGCTGGACCCTATGTCCCACGCGTCACCTGGAAACAGTTGTATAGGGTGACTCCATGTCCAGAGGGCAGTCTTACCTTCTATTACTAAAACTGTATAATTTATTTCAACATAATTTCAACTTTTAACTTTTAGAAACCTCAATTTCCAATAATGACCAAAAAGTAAGGAACCAACATTCCCTAGACTGACTTTTATGAACACATCTGATGACCTTTAAAAACATAGGTTTTTCTATTGGCAAACACATTCTCACTTTCAATAAATACATCTCCGGTAAAGCACAAGACATTTATTTATAGCTCCAAATCTACTCTACAGCCTGTTTGTAATAAAAAGTCAAAAGCAGGTCTAGCAATCAATGTTTCAGTATTTCATGTTATTTCAAAATACCTAGACATTCAATAACTGTATCCAAATTTACTAATTTAGAAAAGAATAGCTTAAATAAATTTAATTGATTTGTTCAGATATAGCTACGGTTTTCCCCTTTTAATAGTAATTATCTCCACAAAATTTGTATTTTAAAAGATGGCCTAGACAAGAGTTCTTGAAGAAGACCAGGCATTTCCATTTCAAAAATACAGGGCAGGAAAAGCTTCTCTTAGAAGGACTTTGGTTTCACAAATCCAATTATCTATAAGTTTTTAAAGATGAACAGAGGAGGTTTGGGAAAGGTAAAAGGATTTGGTGGGCTTTCATGTGCTGGAACCACACCTTTGGCCCTGTAAAGACTTCATTCATAAAACAAAAGCAGTTGTTTTTAACACCTTAAGAATTGGGTAACCATTAAAATGTTCGTAAAGGACTGACAAATGCATTTATCCATTTTTGAAATGTTTTTTCCATCTGGCTACATTTTACTAGTTTACTAACAGCATATAGCTTAGGGACATCTCTGTGAACCATAAAGGCCTAAAATAAGGAACCTCTGTCTACTTCCCTTGGTAATAGTAAAATTGGTTCACTTGTAAGATACTGTATTTTGCCATGTATAATGCACATATTTTTGCCCAAATTTTTGAAGGAAAAATAAGGATGCCCATTATACATGGGTAGTATTAATTCCATATCTATATAAATGTTTTTAATTCTTTTATTTGTGCTTATGTATTAAAAGTATAACTCTAGAATGCAATAATGATATCCGTATGTAAAATAAAAACCTGGAATATGATAATTGGTTTTGTTGAACATATGATGAACCTGCAACAAAAGCAGTTTTGGCCAATGATTCAATGAAATGAAACTAAGAGTAACATATTGTTATCCACAGAGTAATATAGATGATGCTGATTATTATCAACTTGATAAGAGAGCTGATGCCAATTATTACTTACCTGATAAGATAGGTCATGCCGATTTTATTACCATAAAGTGGCCAGTGCAACATTTCTCTTCATATACTTTAGGCAAGAGAAATTATTGGAAAATACCTTAGAAAATGTCAAAACAGCTTTTGTATACTGCAAACTTTAAGCTAAAAGTTATTAAATATGCTAAAAAGCATGGCAACAGAGCTGCCAAGTCACACTTCAGATTTCCCATAGAGAATGTCATTAGACTGTGGAAGCAACAGGAAGAAAAGCTTCTTCAGATGCCAAGACAGAAGAAGGTAATGAAAGGGAAACCTCCAAAGTGGCCAGATGCAAGCAGGTGGTGAAGACCTGGATTCTGGAGCAGCATCAAATTGTAATCTCTGTTTTGCCAAGATAACACACCAAGGGAAAAAAAAATTGATGATTTCTTAGGGACACCTAAATGGTTAAAACTTTATGAAGAGAGAAGTTTTGAGTGTGAGGACATGAACAAAACTTGTCCCCAAACTTCCAGCAGCCTTTGAGAAACAAGTTTTGGAATTTCATCCTTAAGTTATCAATCTTCAAAAGACTTACAACTTTGAGCTGTTCCAAATCACTAATATGGATAAGGTCTCACTCACATTTGATTTGCCATCCAACAGAACTGTGGAATTGTTGACAGGAAAGACCTGGTTCTCCTTGCTGACACATGTAAAGAATTACAGATCAGCAAATCCATTAATGTGTAATCAGTTTATCAGTGACCTGTTCCCATGGAAGAAAACGGACCAGGTAGAGTGGGGGCGGGGGTGGTAAAAGACAAAGTTTCAGGGCAAAGCAGGGTGGCAAAATAAGAGTGGCTGAAGAACCGGGGTGTCAAACCCTCAGGTGGCCCGAGGCTGGCTGGCCAGAGGTCTGATGGCCAGAGAGCCAGGAGACCCAAGAGCTCCCTGAGCCCCCGAGAGAGTGAGTCCTTTGTTCTGAGGACTTATATGGTTGGTGGGATGGGAGTAAAAAAAGTTATATATTGATTAACGGGTGACTGTGGTGCCAGCTTTCCCAGGGGATGTGACTACTCAAACTTAGGTATTAACTTCTTTCATTAACTTCTCTTCTAATCAAGCACATTTATGTTTGCTCCAGTTATTTTACAAATCCAAACAATGCTATCATGACAAGCCTTATATAGTCAATAGTCTTTGTGCAGGTGCAAGAGTGAATGGTTCAGAGTTTGTGCATTAAAAAAAAATAGCTATTGCCAAATTGTTCTCAATAATGTTCTCCTGATTTACATTCCCATGGTGTACTGAAATACCTATTTCCTCACATTCTCACCAATACTATTGCTGAGTTTTTTAATCTTTGTTGATCTCATAAATTAAAAGGAACATCACATCATTTTATTAATAGTGAGTTGAAACCCAATACATTTTGTCTCTCTGGGAAATATATCTTTTGTCATCCTTTGGTAAAAATAACATTTTCTATTTTTCATCTCTCACTTGACTGTTTAGAGGCACATTTCTGTATAGAAGTCAGTTTATTTTTAATTTTATATAGTCACATTTATCCATTTGTGGCTTCTGGGTTTGAGGTCATGTCTAGAAAGAATTTCCAGGCAAGCTTACTTAAAAAATCAATGTTTTTAAGAGCTTTTATAGATTTTTTTAAAAATTTAAATATTTCATTGATGTAGAATATATTTTGGTGTAAGAAGAAAGATGGGATGTTTCTATCTTTTCTCCACATAGCTAACGTGTTGTTCTAGGATAATTTATTGAATGTGCAACATTAGCTTTCAATTTCCTCATCTTGTACCAAATTCTTATTCATATTTGGGCCTCCTTCTCAGTTATTATTCTGTCCCATTTATCAGCTTATTCTTACTTGTAGCTTTGCTTCTCCTGACTACTTTTTATTTTTATTTTTCCAGACTAACTTTAGTATCCCTTGGTGGAAACAGATAAGAGAAGAGGAGATAGAGGAAGCAGAAATACCTTACACCTCATCAGGGCCTACTGATTTTAGTGCCTGGAAGTGAAAACAATCCAAGGAGGGAGGACCAAGGGTGTCAAATGCCTCAGAAACATTAACATGAAGACAGAACAGTGTCCTCTGGATTTAGCCAATACTATTAGAAATCACTGGTACTCTTAAGATACAGAGGTTGTACAGAAGGGTTAAGTAGGAATTTATTTTAAAATACAAAATTTTATTAATAAAAATTATATTTTATCAGATAGGTCAGTTTCTGTTGCATATGAAGACAATCTAAATAAGTGTCTTAAACAAGATAGTGGCTTTCGTCTGTCTCACATACATGAAGTTTGGATGCAGTCACTGTGCAGTGAATAAGGACCAGGCTTCACTACCTCACTGCACCATCTCAGTGTTGGCTTCTATCTTCAAGATTGCTTCATGGTCCAGGGTGGCTGCTTGAGGTCCTACCATCATGTGCACGTTCTAGGCTGGAAGGATTAGGAAGGGGAAGGTGAAAAGGGCATACTTCCCAGCTTGAGTAGGCATATAGAAGCTTTCTCAGAATGTCCATCCAAAAAGTTCTACGTAGTTATCATTGACTACCAACAAGCTCAGGACTGTGTTGAGGTGTGGAAGAAGTGTTGGTGAGTTGAGGGTATTCCTGTGAACATCCGTAACCAGCCGGACAAGCTTTCATACTGTAGCCTTCAAAAATCTACTACAATATTGGCAGCAAAGGGGCCTGGGAAGTACCTTCTAGCTGAACATACTGCTACCTGGAATAAAATTCTAAGGAAGAAGTAGAGATTATTGGTAAAATAGTCAACTGTCCCTTATGAGCACAAGTTAAAATAAACAGCTGTATCAAAAGTCCCAAACTGGAAGTCAGAAGACAAATTTCATCTTGGCAGAGATAATTTTACAATTTTTAGATTTAACAATAGTTAGATTTAACAACTAAAAGTCAATATATTTCACACAAAACTCCATATTTTTGCCTTCTCTTGAATAATATAAAAAATTGGCAATATGCTGGGACCACATTGTCAATGGATATCTTCAGCTAAAGATAAATAGCTGCCTTTCAGAAGGGATACCTGTCCTCCAATTAGTCACTGTTCCCATCTTTCCCTGCTGGTCTGGCCTACTCATTTAAGTTACCTTTTTGTCTTCAATAGGCATTTGTGTTTACACCCATCATTTTACAACTGAATACATAATTACTATTATAAACCAGTATGCATAAAATGACAGTGGAATCATTAAATTTATTATTAGTCTAATAAATCAACAAGAATTTAAGTACCATCAGTATGATTAGAGTTATGTGCAAGGCATAATGGAGAACATAGTAGGTTTGCAGAGGAGCTTCTGTCCCCATAAGAGTTACTTAAGGATCTGACTTGTTTCCTTATGTACAAAGTATGTTAGTATTCTAAAAAAATCCTCGACTGGTAAGAGTTCCATACAAAGCAAAATCAAAGAAAGTCTTAAGATAGAAAATAACCAAGTATCAGAATTTGAGGTCCTATGTAAACATGGAAGGCTTATTGGAGAGAGACTGAGTGGCCTGCTTGTTTAGGTTAAGCTCCAAGAAAGGGACAGGACCACGAGTAGGCTCTGTAGAGGATTGTGGTGAGGACAACCTGAACCAGAAGCTGGGTTGGCAACATTATTAGAAGACAGTGAGGATGGCTGCCAATGTTGGAGGCCAGAAGTGCTTGGACTGAACTCCATGCTCAAAGTTTGGACAATGTTCTGGAAGCAAAAAGGATGCTTTAAAGATTCCTAAGTGAGAAGTAACAGAATGAAAAAACATTTTAGGAGGTTTTTAAAGATGATTCTCTCCCTTGAGGTTGTTATGTAAATAGGGTACAGGGAAAGACTAGAAATAGGTAAACTAGTGGAACTAGTTGCATTGATCCAGTTACTAATTCATTTAAAAAATATTTGCAAACTGACATTGTTGAAATAATTTAGGTCAAAGTGTAGTAATGTAAATTAAAATGAACAGACACAAATTGAGAGATAAGCAAAGCAAGGCTGTCCAGATTCAATTAAATCTATAGGATAAAAGACAACACTCAGAAAATAGCAAAGGAAACTAAGAAATACGGTACGGATGAAGGAGCAACCCAAAAGATTTGTAAATCTACTAGATAATGAAAAGAACCCAAGTTACTGCAGGATTATCAATCCCCCTATACTTCGGGAAGGGGCAAGCATGTTTAGGTCCTATTCAATATAAGTCTATAAAGCGAGTTTCTTTCCTTCCCTCTTTCTTCTTCTCTGTGGCCGTATGCTAATTAAGCCTTCCTTTTTTAAAACAAAATTGCAAGTGCCTGTTAACGGGATTGTTTAATAAAGCTCCCCACACATCGGGAGGGGGCCAGTTGGCCACCCCTGCCCCTCCTGGGGAGGAGACCAGATGCCTGCTCTTCCCACACCAGCGCAGAGCCAGCTTTCCCTCTTTGGAGCTGAGTCCAGAGCGCGTACCGAAGCCCAATCGAAGACTAGGGGACCAGGCCGATGGCCGCGGAAGCTGGGCGGTGGGCTCAGAGCATTAAGGCAAAGGCTACTCTGTTACCGTCGCGCCCTGTTGACACTGCTTTTATTGCCAGTGCCCGAGGCGTGTGCTCCTGCGTGTTCTGTCCTTCAGCGGACGGCCGGACAGCCTCCGTGCTCTCCAGGAGAAAACCGTTCAGGACTCCAGGCCACAAAACCCCACGGCTGTGGGAAGCCCCGGTCAAGCCCCGCCCCTGGGCACGCCCCTTCCGCTCTTGCCTGACTGGGGTCTGTGAGGCTGCCGGAATCGTCTCGGACGCGGCCACGTGGTACGCTTCTCTTTGGCGTGCGCTGCAATCCCCCCCCCTCCTTCAAACCCCCTATCCCCCGTGGCGTATTTGCTGGTTTTGTGGGGTCCCAGTATTCCCAAGCTCACTCAGCGCGGCACGGCGGCGCGGGGAGTGGCTAGTCCCCTCCGTGGACCCAGCGCACGGGCACCCCTGGGATCTGGGCCCGGGAGGCACCGCCCTCCGCCGGCCCAGCTTGCTTTCCCACACCGCCCAGACGCTGCGAACCGCTGGGATCGCGGTAGAGTTCGGCTTCGCAAAGAGCTGGGCGCTGGGGCCCATGCTGGTGCACTCCTGCAGGCCCTCGCCATGGCCTCCGGGAGCGTGGCGGAGAGCTTACAGCAAGAGACCACCTGCCCCGTGTGCCTGCAGTACTTTGCCGAGCCCATGATGCTCGATTGCGGCCACAACATCTGTTGCGCGTGCCTCATCCGCTGTTGGGGCGCGGCGGAGACCAACGTGTCTTGTCCGCAGTGCCGGGAGACCTTCCCGCAGCGGCACATGCGGCCCAACCGGCACCTGGCCAACGTGACCCAACTGGTGAAGCAGCTGCGCACTGAGCGGCCGTCGGGGCCCGGAGGGGAGATGGGCGTGTGCGAGAAACACCGCGAGCCCTTGAAGCTGTACTGCGAGGAGGACCAGATGCCCATCTGCGTGGTGTGCGACCGCTCGCGTGAGCACCGCGGCCACAGCGTGCTGCCGCTGGAGGAGGCGGTGGAGGGTTTCAAGGTGAGGTCCGGGTGCGCTGAGAAGGACGGGTGGCAAGGAAGAGAGGCGGCCAGTTGACAAGGGAGAGGAGAACCAAAAAAGCTTCCTTTTCTTTCCGTCTAGAAAATGGCTGAGCCGGACTTGTGGTTCACAGCCGTCATTTCCTCTCTGTCAGCTCTAGAGCCTGGGCGCCCAGATTTGGGAAGAAAACCTGTAGACAGTGAGGAAGCCACAAGTTTCCCCGTCCCCACTCTCCTTTCCTTCTGTACTCCTATGTTTACTGGCTCACGGGCACATTATATGGGAAGATGGCCCAGGGGAATCTCACCACCCCCACCCCAACCAGCTGTATAAAAGATGCTTGTAAAACTATTTCAGGCAAAAACACACGTTAATAGGCAGTATATACATCAAGCAGATACCTACTGCCTGGTCTATAAACATTTCTCTAGCACTTCCCAGTGCTCTATTCTGCTCTAGAAACTCAAGGAAAAGAAACTCAACGAAAAAAACAACTATTTACTGCTTAAGTTATTTAACCACTAAGACTCACAGAAGGTAAGTTATTATAAAGATTAAATGAAATAAAATGATGTGTGGAACTCCTTTGTGAATGGTTGAACAGATAGCACAGCTAAACAATAGCATAGAAACAAAGTAATGTTTTCAGCATGCTAACTGGAACAGCTGCAACTTAACTTGAAGCCTCTTAGCCCAGTCACATTTCCACTGGGACAGCGATTTTAAACCCCTGTGCCCTGAGAATTTTAAAACATGCAATACCCGACTATTTAGTCAGGGTCACTGAGCTCATATCTCTTAGATTGTCAAATAAAAATATAACAACATGCCAACACAATGATAGCTGTCTGATGTGAATGAATAAAAATTATATCTTTTTAATATTTTTTTGTGCGATCAGCAAAAATCACATTTTTTTGGTGTGCTGCAGAATTTAGTAATTATTTGATGTGTGCCATGAGATGAAAAAGGTTAAAAATTGTGGCACTAGGCCATGCAGCGTCCTTCAGGGTCAGGTAGTTGATTCACTGTTGAAGTTACACAGAAACTGCCAAAGGAGAGGTTGTGGTGACCGCTGTGCCCTGGTGATGGCAGTGTGGTCAAGGGACAGTCTAACCCAGGACTTGGCATCAGAAATGTGGGTTTCATGTGTGATGAGAGTAGTCATGCTGGTGCTAAGGTCTGCCTAATCTTGAATGACCCAATTTTTCTTGCTCTTCTTAGGAGCAAATCCAGAACCAGCTGGACCATCTAAAAAGAGTGAAAGACTTAAAGAAGAGGCGTCGGGCACAGGGGGAGCAGGCACGAGCTGAACTCTTGGTAAAGGCCTTTGGAATTCACATATAATGTCACTTCTGCTGGTTATTTTCTCTTTAGTAAGCCTGGTGTTACTTACTTAACCTTGTCCAGCCAAGTCACCCACACTTCTAGGTAAAGGTGAAACAATGCCTTATGGTGGTTGGAAACCCTGGAGGTCTGACCTATCAAAAGTTTAACCCTCTAGCTTTATGTAGATATGGGTTGACCCTTGACAAAGCTGACAAGGATGAAGTTCTTGGGCACAATTAGCTTCCTTTGGTCCTATTCTGAGATGAGATGTTGACAGTGGCTTTGCATAAGCCCCACTTTTGCCTGTTGTTGGAGTGTTCACTTTCTTGACACTTCAATTCTGAACATTTCACTGTTTTCTTCCCCTAGTCTCCCAAGGCCTTAGCAAGTGGCTTATGTGCTAATTTGTGATAGGAATATTTGGGGGTTTTGTTACGAGAACCAAAACAAAAAGTACAGAGACTTTTATAATACATACTTAAAAATCCATCACCTAGGGTTTTAAGCATTTTTTGAACAATAAATAAAATACTAAAAATTCCCCACCCATTACAGGTATTTGCATGTTAGAAGCAAACTGTAAGACGAGTACTGTCTAACACCATCTTGTGAGAAATTCTGTCAGCCCTGGTCAGGGTATAGCTGAGAACTTTTGGACAAGGAACTTATTCTCATGATGCCCTTAGATGCCCCCACTTGTTCTGCTCACACAGTCCTTTGAGACCTCAGTTCCCTTTGCTTAAAAGTAGGTCTGATGGATGGAAAACCTTCTAGTGAGTTTGTGAAGAGTCCAATTATTACACACATAACCTTATCTTCTGTAGGGGGATTGTCAAAGTGAGGAGACAGCTCTTCTCTCATAGAGTACCTGGACATACTTCTTGGCTCTAACACCGCTAGTGGGATAGTTGGACAGAGTAATACAACCTTTTGAGGCCTCAATTTTCTTATATGTAAAATGAGTAGGTTGGACTAGACTTGTTTTTCAGCAAGCTTAGTAGTACTATGCTCTCCTCGAATGGTGTGTATTTCTTTGGTTGTCATTCAAGGAATGCAGTGATTGGGGAGGGTGGGGCAGGGATGCTAAATGCACTGTAATCTAGAAACAGTTCCATGCTAGACAGAATTGCTCTCTACTCCACCCCGTGGTGGGAATATATACATATAGATACAGATGCAGATACAGATATAGATATATAGCATCCCCTTAAGAAGCACTTTCAATTAGTTGATCTTTAAGGTCTCTTTCAGCTTTAATTTTCCATTTATATATTGTGTGGTATATATCTTGAAAAGACTTATCCAGCTGAGCAGAGGTATGAACTTAAAAGGGATTTATAAACAAAAGTATTTGTGCAAGTGCTTAAGAAGAGTGGTTAGAGGGATGGTTAGTGAGGGAAGGTTCTCAAGAGTTGGGTTTAAATAGGTAAACAAGCTTTCTATAAAGGACTATATAATAAATATTTTTGGCTTTGAGGGTCATATACTTTGTTATAACTACTCAGCTGTGCTGTTGTAGTTCCAAAGCAGTTGAAGATAATATGTAAATGATGGGTGTGGCTATGTTCCAATAAAACTTTACTCAGAGGGAGTAAACAAGGGGAATTTGCTCATCCTTTGTTTACAACAAAGTATTAATAGGGTCCTGTCTGTGGGAGGTGGGATAGAGAATGAAGGGTAGGGAAATTTTGGCAAATAGATCTGCACCAGTGAACTTTGAAAATCAGATAGACGGTGTAGATTATAGTGGCAGGCCTAAGGGAACCCATCAAGGTTATTTATGTGAGGTTTGTTGTAGAAATTGTGTTTGAATGTTACAAATGGTCTTCTACTGGGCACATAACGCTTCTCTGACAGCTTTCCATGGTTCCCCTTTGCCTTCCAGGCAAAGTATGCTCTGGTTTCTTAATTTTTTTGGCTTCTACCCTCAGTGCTGCATCCAGACAGAGCTAATTGCCTTCTCTCCCTATTCTCGTGCCTGTGTGATTTCTTTTGCCTGGCAAGCTATCCTGGCTTTTGACCACATGGTGAGCTCCTGTTCATCCTAGAAGTCTCTGAACACTGCTTTTGTGAAGGCTGTATCAACTTTTCTTATTACAGCTGTCACCCTGTCCATCCGTGATTGTATATGTATGTCACATGAACCAACTCTCACTTGACAGTTTCTTCAGGGCAGTGACTGTCTTAATTATCCCTGGGGCAATTCAATTCTTGGCCATTATATAGCCAGTCAGTAAAGACTGGAAAAAAGGAGTGAGTGAACAAGATAACCTTTTTTAGTATTCTGGATGCAATGATGAGATCCTGGAGTGGATAATGGGGGAGAAATGGGAAGGGCTATAAAAGTAAACATTTCCTGTCTTAATTGCCCCTCACTGTGTGCACAGAGCCTGACCCAGATGGAGAGGGAGAAGATCATTTGGGAATTTGAGCAGCTTTATCACTCCCTAAAGGAGCATGAATATCGCCTTCTAGCCCGCCTTGAGGAACTGGACTTGGCTATCTACAACAGCATCAATGGTGCCATTACACAGTTCTCTTGCAACATCTCCCAGCTCAGCAGCCTGATCACCCAGCTGGAAGAGAAGCAACAGCAGCCCACCAGGGAACTCCTGCAGGTAAGATTAGAGCTCCCTGGCCAGACAATGCCTGCCGACATGTCTCCCTTCTCTTAAACAACACGCATGTGAGCAGGAGTGGTTAGCCCGAGCAGTTCTGTAGTGTGACCTTCATAATGCAGGTGGTAAAGCTGCAGTAGACCTAACCCAGCCAAGACCTTAGCAAAGTAGTGATGCCTATCTGTCACTTGTTCATTCAACATGTGTGAATGATTTGCTCTGGGTTAGGCAATGGTATTAAGTGGTGAATAAGCTCTCCTGAAATTTATATTCTTCTTTTTTTTTTTAAAGATTTTATTTATTTTTAGAGAGAGGGGTAGGAAGGGAGAAACAGGGAAAGAAACATTGATGCATGGGGAAAACATCAATTGATTGCCTCAATTGGGGATTGGACCCACAACCCTGGCACATGTCCTGACCAGGAATAGATTCAGTGACCTTTTGCTTTTCAGGACTATACTCAACCAACTAAGCCAGGGCTGTTTGGCCTTTAAAAAACAGTTTACCAACTCCTGTTTTAGAATCACAAGAGGATGGCCAACTTTGAACCTTTATGAACACCAGTATTTTATTGCCACGGAGAGAAGGAAGGGCTTGCAAAGGGAATAGGTGACCAGAGAGTCAGAGTGTAATTGGGAAGGAAAAATGTTGCAGGAAGAAGGGAGTGGACAGCAGAGTTGAGGTGAAATAATAGGGCTGATGTCCATGGATTTTGAAAACGTGGCAATTGTGCCCTGGCTGGTGTGGCTCAGTGGATTGAGTGCCAGCCTGCAAACCAAAGAGTTGCCGGTTCTATTCCCAGTTAGGGCACATGCCTGAGTTGTAGGCCAAGTCCCCAATGGGGGGCACATAAGAGGCAACCACACATTGATGTTTCTCTCTTCTCTTTCTCCTTTCCTCTCTCTCTAAAAGTAAATAAATCTTTAGAAAACATCACCATTGGGATGATCTTTGTGGAACTGCCACATGGGACAGTTTGGTCAGGATTTGGTCAGGGGACCATTCAGGAGGGTGGTAGGGTCTGCGTGTGGTGAGTGGAGACTATGAGAGTAGATGACTGTTACAAGAAGTAAGACTGAAGGAGATATAAGAAGATACTTAGAAATGAGGTAGAATTATGGGGTTTCATGGGAAAGGATACTTAAACTATACATTTTTTAAAAAGGTATAGGGAGGAGAGCCTATGTATAAGGAACAAGGTGAGGAAAGTCCTGAAACTGTAACAGTGATGGACTAACAGTGATGACTGTGTTGTTCCTGAGAAGGCAGAAGGGAATGGCAACTAAAGTGTGTTTGCAGGAGTAGGTTTTGGAAGATTCTCTGTTGTATAAGAAGAATGGACTGTCGAGAGAGGTACGTGCAGGCAGGTTGTGAGATTTCATAAAAACCTGGTGGCCTTCACTCTCTTTTGAAGTTAAAAAGCAAGATCATGTCTGAGAAGGAATTAGGGAAAATATGAGCTTTGAAGAATATGGGAAGGTTCTTTTCTTTTTTTCATAAGATTTTATTTTTTAGAGAGAGGGGAAGGGAGGAAGAAGGAAAGGGAGAGAAATGTCAACATAGGAGAGAAATATTGATCGGTTACCTCTTGCACACCCCCAGCTGGGGACCTGGCCTGCAACCCAGGCATGTGCCCTGACCAGGAATCAACTGGCAACCTTTTGGTTTGCAAGCCGGTGCTTAACACATTGAACCACACCAGCCGGGAGGGAAAGTTCTGAAATCACCATTTCAAAGTAAAGCCAGGTGGTTCATGAGACATAATACTTGGTCAATGAACTTGGGGTTATACTGGAAGCAGTCTGCCCTGTCTTTCTTTCTTAGACCATGACTGCTCTGAAACAGGAATAGGGAACACAGGCAGTTGGGCTCATCCAGGAAGAGAGCTTTGAAAGATGGACTTCAGGGTTTTGTTTGTGTGTGTGTATGTGTGATAAAATATGCTTAATAAATTCACTGTTTCAACCATTTCAAAGTATACAACTTAGTAGCATTCAGTAAACTCACAGTGTTTATACAGTTATCACAGCTGTTTCGTTCTAAAACACTTTGATCTCCACAAAAGAAACCTGCACTCACTTCTAATCCCATTGTACCTACTGACAGCCACCAATCTGCTATGTGTTTCTGGGTTTGCCTATTCCGGATATTTGATATAAGTGGTTGAATCAGTCATTTGCAAGCATACCCATGCAGTTGTGTGTGTACATCCATACACAATGGAATACTGTGCAACTGTAAAGAAGCATAAAGAAGACACATGAGCCTTGGCTGGTGTAGCTCAATGGATTGAGCATGGTCATAGTTTGATTCCCAGTCAGGGCACATGCATGGGTTGTGGGCCAGGTCCCTAGGAGGGGACGTTCCAGAGGCAGCCACACATTGGTGTTTCTCTCCCTCTCTTTCTCCTTTCCTTCCCCTCTCTCTAAAAATAAATAAATAAAATCTGTTAAAAAAAAAAAAAGACACATGAACAGAGTGGTTACAGGATACAGAGTTAAGTGTATCTACATTTTGCTTATATTTGCAAAGTATATACTGTAAGGGTAAACCAGAAAATATAGGGATGAGGAGAATAGGATGGGAAGAAATGGAAGAAAGAAGGACAGATCTGGCCAACTCTCTCTGGCCAACTCGCAGACTTTTTGAGCACTGAAATAAGAACAGTAATGGATTATAACCCATTGAATAATGTAAGAATCTGAGTCCATGCTAATAATAAATAAGAAGGGAAAATTCTTCCCTCTAGTAGAATATTAACTAAGTAATATAGAAGGAATTTTGAAGTTAGAAAATGATCAGTTGACAATCATCATAATGAAAGTTAATTCAGACCATAATTATTGATGAATGTTAAATCAAAAAAAGGAAGGGAAAGCTTAATAAGAATTGAATAGTAACAATTTCAAAGTGTGAGTGATCACTTTTAGGTTACTTATTGATTATATTTATTAATAAGGAAAAATAGTAGCTATACAATGATCAGAATATCATTAGTAAGAAGAAAACAAATATTGTGTACCTTTAAAAGGGCACACAGACATTGGTCAAAGGTCGTACAACTTAAATTTAATTATGAGGAAAGTCTCTGACAAACCTAAATAGAAGGACATTCTATAAAATATCTAGCCAGTATTAAACCAGTGTCAATGTCATGGGAAATAAAATCAATTCTAAGGAACTATTCAAGAATAAAGACACATGTCATCAAAGCTAAGTGCAATAGATCATCCTGGATTACTTTAGCAGGGAGGAGTAGCTATAAAGAACAGTTGGTTAAATTAGAATATGGACTATGGATTAGATAAACATTAATGTTCAATTTCCTGAGTTTGATAACTATGCAATAGTTATATAGCACATGTACATAGGAAATGCACATATAAGTATAAAGGGGCCAAGGGATATAATATAAATAATGACTTTTTAAGTGGCCCTAAGGATAAATATGTTTATAATCATCTGGTAAGTCTGGGTAAGAAGTATATAGGAGCTTTTTGTACTAGCAGCTTTTCTGTGTATTTGAAATTATTTCACGACAGAAATCAAAGAAAGCAAGCTGAACATTTGTGGTCCAAGGGTGGGATGCTTCAGTTAGTAAATTTGACATCTTGAAGTCCTTGAGCAGTGTTAAAGTAGGAGGACCTAGGAAACGCCATACAGCAAATAGTATCCTAGCTTTCTCTGCCTGATTTTTAGCTCCTTGACTGTGAATGGTGTTCCTTATCTTCCTGGTTTCTCCCAGGACCAGTCTGTAGTTGGGTTTTCAGTGAACATCTATGAAAGAAAACTGAAGTTATGAATGACTTCTCATGGTTATCCTTTTCCTTTCTCCTCTAGGACATCGGGGACACATTGAGCAGGTACCGTTTTCTCTCTCCCCAGTGTTAAATCAAGCAGAAGACTGCCTCCTTTTACTTAATAAATCATGAAAGGAGCTCAAAGCTAGAGATGACTATCTTACCAAATGGTCACATAATTTACCTGTCCCTGCACAGAATCACTAGTGCGCAAAGAAGTTAGATGGACCAGAGCTCTTCTCATTAAAACTCAGGAATGTTTGACAAATCCTGGGGGTGAGGTGGTGGAGTACAGGGCTCACTTGGGATGGTGCTGGTGGTTTATGAGGGCACTTGCATGGGGAGGGTAGAGGCTTCCAGGGACTTGTGAAGAGTGTAGGGGTATCTTGTGATTTTTGCATCCTAAACATTTCAGAATCCTTTCTCTCTCTCTCTCCCTTCCTTCCTTCCTTCCTTCCTTCCTTCCTTCCTTCCCTCCCTCCCTTCCTTTCTTCCTTCCTTCTCTCTTTCTCTCTCTCTCTTTCCCTCTCTTTCTGTACAGCCTAAAAAGGTATAATCAGCATAGTTATGTAATTAGTTGAGACACCTGGATTCTGGCTTATATTCTTGATATTTCTGTACTGTATCATCAGAGAGAAAGTGAGGAAGAAAAAGGGCTCCCTGGGTTTTGGAACATGACTAAAAAGGGAGAACTCAGAGTGGGCAAGAAGCCACAGCAAAGCTGTGTTTGCAGGCAGGTGGCAAGGGCAGCCAGGTAGGCCTGGGGACATGATGTCTGGTGGAAACTGACTTTGATGGAGCTGAACTATGAAACTGATCAAAATCCTGAATGGTGATAACCCTCCAGAGGAAATGCAGCTTGATTATGTGGGAACATTTGAAGAGATGGGGGAGGGCTTCATAGATGTGGTAGGGTATCTATGTGGACAGAATCATGTTGATCAGCTTGTTTCTTGAAGGCCTCCGGGAGGGAGATGAGTTGGTACTTGGAAATGTTCCAGTCAGCTGCCCCAGCAAATACTACCTTTCTTGTTACTTTGACTTGGGTGCTAATTTAGTTTTGACCTAACGTAGGATCCTAGCATTTGTGCCATTAAGGTTTGGGTTAGGCTATATGAGGTAGGAAACCCAAAATTTCATTTTCTTTAGGCTTAAACATAAAAAGTTGTGTCACCATGTAAGAAACGTGCCCAGGATTAGTATGGTAGCTTCAGTGATCATCAGATGCTCAGGTTTCTTTTCCTTCACTCTTCTACCATCCCTCAAGTATGGCCCTCATTCTTATAATCCAAGATAGTTGCTAGAATGCCAACCAGCAGGAAGGAGATAAGTCACTTTGTATTTCTTTTTTAGGCCAACTTCTTAACACAAGATACATTTGAACCTCTCATTGGCCAGAACTCTGTCAGAAGGTCACAGCTAGATTGGGCAACCACAAACCCAGTGAAGTTTGGAAGGTGGAAGAAGGGATAGCTGTGGGTAGACAATTAGCAATCAGTCTTTGTCACAGATCCCTTGAAGATGTGGGTAATTGAGTATTGTCCAGAGATTACCCATCTGTCTGAAAATATTATTCTCATTATACTTGGGAACCTGAGGATTTTGGGTCATTGCCCATTATGAATATATAGGACTTTGTCATGGTATATAGTGCTTTCTGGCCTTAAGTTCAATTTCATTCAGTATATATTTTGGAAAAACCATGAGCTTTATGCTTTGGGGGATTTAAAAAAAAATAAGACTCTCCTTTTCTGGTCTAGAGGATCATAGTCTAGGAAAGACTATGGAAAAGGTGGCTTTTAGAAATTGTTGACCTCTGTTAGCTAGTGCAGCTCAGGCCCTGTTCTGGACCCTGGAAGGTCATGGAGTCAGGGAAGGGATTCACTCTTTTTTCTTTTTAAACTTAGGGCTGAAAGAATTAGGATCCCTGAACCTTGGATCACACCTCCAGATCTGCAAGAGAAGATCCATATTTTTGCACAAAAATGTCTCTTCATGACTGAGAGTCTGAAGCAGTTCACAGGTAATGTGAAAAGAGGGAAAAGAGGGACCTGTGAGAGGAAATGGATTTATGCTCTGAAAATGTGTTGCCTGACAGGACACATTTTTCAGGTGGTAAGATGCAAACTGATTATCTTCTTTTCTCTCCTTAGAAAAAATGCAGTCAGATATGGAGAAAATCCAAGGTAAATTTATCTACTTAATGGGCTTTTAATGTTGGAATTTCTTGGAGAAACAAACATCTGCATTAACAGTGTGGGGAAGTGGGGCAGGGGTGATAGATGCCCACTGGCCAGCTGTCCCTGATATTTTACACCTTCCTTTTTGCTTTGTTAATTTTCTTTTCACTTAATAGTTTCTTGTTTCACTTTGAAGTCTTTTAGCTATATATACTTAGTTCTCAATCTACATTGATGGAGGAGAAAAATAGGCAATCCAAAATTAGTGTTAATTGTTTTTATTTTATTCTTTAATTGGGAAAGAGCACATAGAAACTATCCTAGTTACATTTCATCTCACCCAGTTTTTATACTTATAATTTACAGAGTTATAATTCCTACTGCTTCTGGGTATAGCTACTGTCTAATATAGGAGGCAACACCTTGAGGGAAGTGGTGAGGGGTGGGATTCAGGAGTGAGGGTGCCTGGGTCCCGGGCCCAGCACTGCCTTGTGGATCTGCACCATACAGGCATGGGTCAGAGATACTGCACGTTTGGTTCTAGACCACCATAATAAAATAAATTTTGCAATAAAGTGAGTCACAAGAATATTGGTTTCCCAGTACATATAAAAGTTAGGTTTACACTGTAGTATCTGTTAAATGTGTAATAGAACTATGTCTAAAAAAATGTATGTGCTTTAATTTAAAAATACTTTGTTAAAAAGTGCTATCTTCTGAGCCCTCAGCAAATCGTAATGTTTTTGCTGGTAGAGGGTCTTGCCTTCAGTTTGTATAAAAACCACAGTATCTGTGAAGCTCAATAAAATGAGGTATGTTTGTAGTTTCTTTATCTGAAAAATAAGGAAAATAATATCTCTTACCTCACAAGGTTGTAAGGACTAAATTAAATTAGATGCCCTTTCTAAAGCCTTTAGAATGGAATCTGATTCACATAACAAACACTGCATTTTATTAAATGAAGTGTTCTAGGTATTTAAGGAAAACTCAAATATAAAATTTTCTGTTTATACACCAATTCAGTTAGGAGCTGGCTTTGTATTAATTGCTAAAATTCCTAGGCAGCCTGGTGTAATCTGAAATCCTTATATGTAGGTAAACCCTTTTTTTTTTCTTTTTTAGATTTTATTTATTATTTATTTTTTTTTAGAGAGGGGAGAGAGGGAGAGGGAGAGGGAGGGAGAGAGAGACATCAATGTGCGGTTGCTGGGGGTTATGGCCTGCAACCCAGGAATGTACCCTGTCTGGGAATCGAACCGGCGACACTTTGGTTCCCAGCCCGCACTCAATCCACTGAGCTACGCCAGCCAGGGTGTAAACCCTTTTCTTATTTATTACAAATTACATTTCTCCATAATCTCTGATAATGTACTATGTTATGTATACTGATTCTTTATTTGCATTCTATCTTTTCATATACCATATTTTGCTGTGTATAATGCTCACTATTTTGCCCAAATTTTTGAGAGAAAAATAAGGATGGACATTATATAATTCTTCTATATCTATATAAATATTTTAAATTCTTTTATTAATGTTTATGTGTTAAAAGTATAACTCCAGAAAGCAATAGCAATATCTGTATGTTCAAAAATAAGCTAAAATTCCCTTATAATACAAAAAAACCCAAGTCTCTAAATACAAATAAGTAAATAAATAAATAATTGAATTAAAAAATTAAAATGAAGGATTTTTTTCCCTGAAAGTTTGGGCCAAAAATATGGGTGTGCATTATACATGCCAAAATATGGTACATACTCTTTTGGTATCTACCAACATAGATTTAAGGGACACCCACATGTCCATAAGTAAAAGAAACGGAGAAATTCCACTTAATACAGTGGATAATACCAGAAGCCCTTAGTTCAGACATGACCTTCCTCAATCTGGTTCTCACTTCTCTTCTCCCTTGTATCACTCAAAAGGCTTACTGTGAACATATCTGGGTAAATGCTTTGTCAACTTTATAAAGTGCCTTTTTTTAAAAAAGGATTTTATTTTTAGACAGAGGGGAAAAGAGGAAGAGAAACATCAATGTGTGGCTGCCTCTCACACACCCCGTATTGGGAACCGGGCCTACAGGTCAGGCTTGTGCCCTGACTGAGAATCAAACCCATGACTCTGTGGTTTGCAGGCCGGTACTCAGTCCACTGAGCCACACCAGCCAGGGCTAAAGTGCCTTTTAAGTAAATGGTCTTATTTGTCCCAGTGTGGTAGTGGGTATCTATCACTCAAGCAAACCAGCCCCTAGAATAGAGGTGGCTTATGAAAGCCAAGAGTTGTGTGTGATGTAGACTTACAGCAGTATCCCCCTTGCAGACCCAGCTTGCACAGTGGAGGATGGAATCCTTAATCTTGTCTCAGTTTGACCAAATAGGTTACTGGTGTCAGGCATGTGGTTATCCTTTCACCCCAAGTTCCCAGTCCCTCCCCATTCCCTTAAAGCCAGATGATTGAGTCATGTATTTTATGAAGGAATCAGTGCATGACTGAAAACAAATTTCTAGTGGAGACCCCTGCTGTGTGATGACTCTAACCAAAACTCCCTCAAGGTGGGTATTTCCTGGAAATATCTATGTGAGTTCCATAACTTCTCTTCTCTTGTTTTTTCAGAATTAAGAGAGGCTCAATTATATTCAGGTAAGTGATAGAAAAACTATTCAGGGAAAGAAGAGAAATCCTTAAGAATATAACCTCTATTGAATGCTTTTAGAAATAGCCTAATTCTGGATCCTTTAGGTTACCTGTGTAAAAATGATAAAGAACACCACTAAAAAAAAAATCATTGCTTGTTTGTATGTGTTTGCAATGACTCAGAGCTGAAGCCAGAGACGTTTGAAATAGAAGAAAGTCAAGATCAGGTGCTGTAAATACTTACAGAGTAAAACTGCAGTTCCCAAACAGTAGATCACTGCTAGTACCCTGCAGCATTGCTCTGCCTGCCCAGCCTCAGCGCACTGTATAGTTTGCAGAAACCAACCATTCTTCCAAAGAGAATGATTGGAGAAAATAATGATTGACTTCAACTCATTCTGAGTGCTAGGAAGTTTAGGAATTGTGTGTCTTCCTGTCTATGTACCTCAGGGAAAGATTTAAAACTGCTCCCCCCTCCAGACCATACATTTACCTAATGTTCAAGGAGACTGGGTAAATCTGTGTTCTCAGAGTTACTCAAATCTGGAGTGTATTTTCCATAGTCACATGGCCATCCTCTGTTGCGTGGAATCCTGTTTATGAAGAGAAAGACTCCACATACACCAGTTCTTCCTTCATTGGTGTTCACTGGTTGATGTAGCCCATATTTAATTCTTTCAACAACTATTAGGTGAACACCTTGTTAATGTCTTACACTGAGATTGTGCAGGGTACTATAGAGGTAACAAAAGACCATTAAGACACAGTCCTATTCTGGGAATTTGTGTCTGGTTGGAGGTGTGAAGTATACCCATGGCATGAGAAAGACGTGAGTGACTGCTGTGGACAAATGGTTGAACCAAGAACTGACCATCTGGGGTCTTGCTCACCTCTACCAAGTTGCCTGTTATGAATCTTTTGTGGGATTCATGCAGCCCACCTGAGCTTTGGTTTGGAGGGATAATGTTTGGGAATTTTTCTCCTGAACAAACTATGAAAAGTAAATGTAAGAATAAGTATCAGTGATTATAAAGCAGGAAAAATTCACATGATTGAAAGGTTCTGTAATACTAAATACCAGAGTATCAGACATGGGTGACACACAGTTTTAGATTTAAGAGAGGGAAACAGTAAAAACTCTGGACATCTGATTTTTATTTCTGAACAATCTTGATGCTTTTTGTTACATCTCATAATTTTCGTGGGGAGAGGATGACAGAGACCATGGACATCCTGCCTCCCACTGCAGGGACATGGAAAGTGGTAAGGATATCCAGCTGTGAAAGACAGGAAGTGGCAAGGCAACAAGATCCCTTATGCCTGGTAAAAACAACTTTTTGAGGAAGATGTGGGTCATGTATTGGACATTAGAAAAAGATGAATAGGGTTAGGATGTGCTGAGTAAATCCTCCTATGGAGTGGAGGATATAAAAGTGAATTGAAAGATGGGCAAATTGTTCCAGGGTCCCAGTTCCTTATTCACAATTCCAAAACTCTGAATATATGAGGGAAATTCAGTTTATAATGGATAATATGGCCTAAGATGTGAAAGAATGGAAATAGAGGTAAAAAGCTCAATATTTTCAGTATAGTCTGGCTTTAAAAGGCAACCAGCTAATCCAAACTGTAATTTTTAGAATGTTCAATTCAGGATGTATTTCATCGTAAAATGAATTTAGCCTATAGTGGGGAGCTCTTATTCCTTTCTCAGGCAGGTAGGAGAGAAGCAGGATGTTCTAATGGGCTCTCCTAGCCCTCAACTGACCTCTCCTTCCCCTGTCTCTGCAGTGGATGTGACCCTGGACCCAGACACAGCCTACCCCAGCCTGATCCTCTCTGACAATCTGCGGCAAGTGCGGTACAGTTACCTCCAGCAGGACCTGCCTGACAACCCTGAGCGCTTCAATCTGTTTCCCTGTGTCTTGGGCTCTCCATGCTTCATCGCTGGGAGACATTATTGGGAGGTAGAGGTGGGAGATAAAGCCAAGTGGACCATAGGGGTCTGTGAAGACTCAGTGTGCAGAAAAGGTGGGGTAACCTCTGCCCCCCAGAATGGATTCTGGGCAGTGTCCTTGTGGTATGGGAAGGAATACTGGGCTCTTACCTCCCCAATGACTGCCCTCCCCCTGAGGACCCCTCTTCAGCGGGTGGGGATTTTCTTGGACTATGATGCTGGTGAGGTGTCCTTCTACAATGTGACAGAGAGGTGTCACACCTTTACTTTCTCTCATGCTACCTTCTGTGGGCCCGTCCGGCCTTACTTCAGTCTGAGCTACTCAGGAGGGAAGAGCGCAGCTCCTCTGATCATCTGCCCCATGAGTGGGATCGATGGGTTTTCTGGCCATGTTGGGAATCATAGTCATTCCATGGAGACCTCTCCTTGAGGAGGTACAAGTCAGAAGGGCTATTGGCCGTAATCCTACCCCAGACATAAAGGATCTTGTTGCCTTGCCACTTCCTGTCCTTCACAGCTGGATATCCTTACCACTTTCCATGCCCCTGCAGTGGGAGGCAGGATGTCCATGGTCTCTGTCATCCTCTCCCCACAAAAATTATGAGATGTAACGAGAAGCATCAAGATTGTTCAGAAATAAAAATCAGATGTCCATCTGTAGTGTGTCAGTTTTTGGTTTTGTACATTACTGGAGGGGATAAAGAACATGGATAATCTTTGAATTTGGAAAGCTATTCATGATACAGCTTGGCTCAGCCTGGCTTCCTCTGGTCCAGTCCCACATAGTGGACACGGGTATTTGCTGTCATTTATGCACTAGACCTCCTTTCTGAGAGCCTAAAATGGAACTAGAAGGCCCTGTCAGCATGACTCCCTTTTTCTTCTGAGAATAGTTCCTCTGCCTGATTCCCAATCTGCCATACTTTTATTAACTCACTCGGTTAAGCAGGGCTATATGTGTTTTTATTAGTAACAGTTATTTTACAATAATTCAGGAAATGGCCCCTTCTCTATTATAAGATAATGTTCTAATCAGTGTGTTCTTTGCTTCTATCTTTCCTGAGAACTTTGTGTGCTTACTTCATTAAAAAGTGTGTCCTGGTGCTGGATGCATGTCAAGGATAATTTTCTGCCCAATACCATGCATTGTTTTTACATCCCCTCCCAATCACATCTGTGGACTAGTGGTCCTTGGGAAGATTCTGGGATAGTATTCCAGGGATTCATTGACCTGTTCCTTCCTCTTCATCTCTTTTGAGGATGGGGAAATTGACCTTTCTAGTGTGCATCCCATTAAGGGACAATTCTTTTCCTGTGGCCATTGCATCACAAGGTATTTGAGTCAGAAGGCTAAGGCATATTACTGTGAGCAAGTCCCCAAGATGGCTTTTAGTTCTACCTTGGGTATAAGCCCCTCTGTTTGCAATGAAGTGAGTATAGATGTTGTTTACATTGTGTTTTGGGTCTTGATAGGATTGGGTTCATTGATGTTAGAGGAAGGGAAAATAGTTAATGGTGTTGATTTTCTGTTCTGGCCAATATTTTACTTCCGGCTGGATCATACCACTACTTTCTAATGGTGCCTAGATTTCTATTGGTTAGCACAGTGGTATGAAGTAGACTCATTCTACTTCATTAGGAATGGGTCTTCTCACGCCCTTTTGATAAAAGGCAGTGGGATAATGCAGCAGTACTTAGCATGTATCAAAAGGTCCAGAACTTGCTTCCCAACCCAGAACCACCAAGCTAAGCCCTTGCGGCATGGAGGTTGCCACAGGCTGAAAGGACATCTCCATCCCTGGGGATTTGTATCTTTTCTGTTTTGGACATGGCCTCAGAAGATAAGATTTTGTTGATCTACAGTTTGTCCTATATCAGGTATTGGGGTTCCATGGCTGAAGAGAATGAGTTGGTTGTATGTCCTAATCTATTTATTTATCTGCCAGATTTTAAGGGAAATAATATAATCAAGTGCTATAGATTGGGGGCTTCCATGAGGCTAGGTTAGCTTTGCTGAGTGCTCTTAAATATAAATACATGATACCAAAAATATGTATCTGCATGTACATATTGTACATACATTTCATATATATGGTGTGAAGTGCTTTATGCATAATAACTCTTAATGTTCATAACCTTGCAAAATGGGTATTGTCCTTATTTTAGAGATGAAGAAACAAGCAGAGAGAGAAAGGGACTTATCTAAGGTGCCCAGTCAGGAAACAGAGCCAGGATATAAATTGAGATGGAATACATGATCAAATCACATCCTGTCCCACTATATATATGTATTATGTTTTTCTGCATGGGAAGGTAGAACAGAGACTGGGAGCCTTTGGAGTGCCAGTACTTGGGATACCTAGTTTAGTAACTCTGCTCTAGGTTTAAGGGTCTGCAACTGGAAGATTGGGTGAAGAGTTCCAATCAAGATTATATTCCACTTTCATTTAATATAGTCCATTGGGGCCCACAAAGAGGGCATCTTATAACAGTCCAAGAAAATGTGATGTTGGTATGGATTCCTGGTCATTGTGGGACTGATGGAGCGAGTTCTTAGAGCAGGGGTGTCAAACTCATTTTTACTGGGGGCATATCAGCCTCGTGGTTGCCCTCAAAGGGCTGAATGTAATTTCACCTCTTTAACAGTTAAGGAATAGTTACATTTATACAGTCCTAAAATCATTTCAGCACTTTGAAGGCAATTGCAACGCTGATGTGGCCTCTGGTGAAAATGAGTTTGACACTCCTGTCTTAGAGGGTAACTGGGTCTACTTTATCCCCAGTGCTTCAGGAGCAGCATCTTTCACAGCAGCAGCAACTGGTGTAGGAATAAGCAACCTTGTTGGCTTCAGCCAGTTTATTTCAATTTCAGTGGGGATGTACTACAAGAGTGACTCTTACTAAAAATAATTAGTAAAAAAAGTCTCAAGATTATATATCTTACGATACCCTTTTTATAATATGGACACAAGAATTGTGGTTACCAGTGGGGTATGTGGGAGGAAGGGGAGGATACAGGTTATTGTGTTGGTTATCCTCTGGTTCTTTTGACAAGTTCGTAAGTATTTAAATTTTTAATTTTTTTAAACCCTGTCATTTTGGATGGATCTAAATGAACTTGTAAATGATTCTAAGTTTACTCGTTTGCAAAAAGATAAGCAGCATTTGAATTCATTGAACAGGGATTTGGCCCTCTTAAGGCAGACATAGGGCTTAGTAGCACTTTTTAACTTTTTAAAAAATTTTTATTTTTACTTTATTTTTTTTGTGTGGCTCCTCTGTGGTTCTTTCCTCAGATTAATTATGCATTAGGACTTCAAAACCTCCTCTTTCTTTAGTTCTTTTGCTGCCCCAGGAAAATTGTGTGTCTTTAGCTGCTCTCATGTTTTCTAGTACTGGCCTGGCAAGTAGGGAAGAGCATCTTCCCAGGAGCAGACAGGGCCTAGAAGGAGCAGATTCAGAGAGCGAAAGGAAACTGAACAGGCCCCTCCTGTCCTTGATTACAAGTAAGAGGAGAGAATACACGTGATAACTGCCTAACAATTGAAGGCACTATATGAAATTAAGAGCATTAGCTATCATGGTAAATGAGAGCCATTCCACTTTCTGCATCCTAACCAAAGAGTGTAGATAGACATCTCCCAGCAAAAAACCCAAAAAAACAAAAAAAACACAAAACTCAAAAGGTCATTAGTGCACCAATGGTGGGTGGGTTGCTTCTTCAAAAAAGAAAGAGACTGATTTTTTTTTACTGAAATATACAGTTAACCAGTGTTGGGTATGTTTGGGTGTATATTCTCTCCTGAGAATAGGAGAGAACATGGCTTCTGTTGGTGAAAAAGTTAAAATGAATTAGGAGAAAAAAAATAACATCAAAAGTGGAGAATAACAAAAGATTTGTAGATAAGTGAAATATTGTGTACTGCTGGAGACAGTATGGACCACAGTGTCTGAAGGAAGCTGAAATCCCAGCTTCCTGTGGTGCCCTTTTTTCTTGAGGCTGAGAGGTCAGTATTGGTTGTGCAGTAAATTTTGCTTGTTTATGTACTTAAATCACTAACCCCCGGCCCCTCTTTTATCCCACAAATTCCTCCTATGTGAAGTCACTGAAGAATAGTAAGGAGGCCCAACTAAACCAGTGTAAATTGTAAGGGAATTGTCTTTGCCTAAAATGTCAATGGAGTAGCTTAGATTCCCAAGTGCAAGCAATACAATGAAGTCTTCGTTTAATGTGGTCAAAGGGAAATGTAGTATAATGAAACTAATATTACTGTAAGCTTAAGATACAAACAAAAGTGTGGCATCTCATCAGTGTTGTAATGAAATGTTATTTGAGGATCTGCTGTACTTCAATTTGACAGTAATGCACCCTTTACATTTCCTTTTTCTGTTTGGAGGTGAAAAACAAATAGAACGGGAGCTGCCATACCAGAGGTACTGCCTTGAGGGTCTTATGCCTCAAACCCTTGAAATATTAAAACAGCAAAATTACCTTTGGATGGCCCTAGGGTGACAGTGTGTCCCCTTAAAAAACTTTTTGCAGTGGTAACAAGAAAGCATTATGACTACTAGACTGAAAATTAAAAACATTGTTTAGAATTAACATCACTGTATCAGCCAGCTTTTCTGCATAATAGAAATATCTTCTTTTATTGATGTAATTGTTACCATTTCCTTTCTCATATATACTCATTGCCTTTGTCTCCTAATGGGAATGTTACTTGGGCTTTGGCCTGAATTAGTGCTTCCTGAATGGCTTTTTTAATACTAAAACAACTACAACAAACTTGTTGCCTCTCACTTTGAAATGCCTTTTATTTTTAGCTTAATTATAAATTTCTCAGATTTGTTTTGTTTGCTTAATTTTGCATTTGAAGTTTGAAATGTAACCAGGGCATTTGAGGGTGACCTTTTGAGGTACACTGATAGCTCATCCAAATTTCCTCATTCAAAGCACATACAGAATTTATCTGGTTCATAGTATGGGATATAATTGCCAAACTCATTTTGAGGCCTGCGATACACAAAATGGTGTAATAGAAAAAGAACAGATAATTTATTTTAGTATGGTGAGATTTCATATTTTCCAACCTATATGCTTAAAAAAACTGTAAAGAAATATGTCAAAATAGTAACATCCTTTTGATGAGGTTATGGTTCATTTCCCCACACTACCTCATATTGAACCCTTCACTATGGAAATCTTGAACACACAAAATGAAGAAAATATACAGTACCATCTCTCAATTTCAAAAACTTATATTATGATCAATCCCATTTTGAATATAGCCTCATCTCAATTTTCACCTTCACCCCCGTTATTTAAAGTAATTTGGGGTGTAATTTTCAAAATTCCTCTTGTAGAAGGCGTTTTCATAAAAAGGATGACTTCTGGTGACGTTAGGGTTAGTAAATAGTAAAAATATTTACATGTTTAATTATAATCTCACCTTAATCCAGAAAGAACTTTAAATTGTTCAAAACAAAAGCAAAATAAGGTAACAGGAGTTTAACCTGCATAAGAAAAGGAAGAAAAATAATAATGGGACAAAAGACCAGCAATAAAAGTAAATGTATTACTTTACAAGGACAGTAAATTTTGGCCACAAATTGGTTTTAAACAGTGACATGGGAAGTTAAATTTTGTAGCTCTTAGTTTTTATGAGATGAGAATTGACTAAGTGGCTAAGACAATGGATTCTCCAATTTCTGCCTGGATTCTTGGTAAATAGAAACTATCATGAAAAGGGTTTATTTTTCACATAATGAGATTAACAAGTCAAGAAAATACCTCAATAAAATTTTGGGAAAAAAAAAGTCCTTTAAGGATGTTGAACCTCAGTAATAAAGCCGTATAACAATGGGTTATTAATTTCACCCATTAAACTGTTGCTCTTTCTTAACTATAATACTCTGTGTTGGTCAGGTTTGGGGTATCTAAAGTGTTTAAAATTTTTTGGTAAGCAGTTGGACAGTATTTGTCAAAAACTTTTAAAACTGGATAAACTGATGAAGTACTTCTCTTCTAGAAATTTGAGGAAAAAAATCCTGGCATTTGAAAATATTTAAACAAGGATGTTCTTTAGTGTGTTGCTCATGAAAAGGAAAAATTAGAAATAATCCAGTGTTCAATACCATTTCAGTACAGGAAATCTGCAATACTTTGCAATAATTACAAATTTTGAAGAGGTTACTCTTGCCATTTTGGGAGTAACTTAAAGAAAGTGTAGTAAATTAATTATTTTCCATGCAGAAGAGAGACCTAACTTTTACTGAAAGAAAAAGGGAAACCTTTGTGTGTTAATACAGAAAACAACCTACGGAGACAAAGTTCACTTAAAATTCCCAAATCTGTATTTGGGAATTTAGAATTCGAATTTCTAAACGTCATGGTCTGAAGTACAGCAGTTAAGTGTCAAACATGTTTATGGAGCCCACCACGCGTGCAGACGTTGCCCAGGGCAGCATCCATTGTGTCCATCATCTGTCCCCACTAAAGGCTCTCTGGCTGCTCCGAGAAGTCAGTTCTCACTGTTTAGTTTAGGGCTCCGTTGAAAAATGTGCCCTCAGGCGGGACAGACCCAGAACTCGGACTACTTTGCGAAAAGCTGAGGACTAGCTGGGGGAATCTGGTAAGGAGATGTGGCACGGTACCCTGAATCTCGCCCGCCATGTCCCCGAAAATTCGCCATTGTTGTCCCTGACCGGCAGTGACCAAGAAGATGGTCAGGGTCGAGCATGCGAGTCACCCCTCCGGGTCAAGGCTGCCTGCGTCCCGCCACCACTGGCGGGAGACCTCGCGTCCTACGTGGACTTTCCCAGACTTCTCCCCGATGTCACTTCCGGAGCCCAAAAGAAATTCATCTCCAAGAAGCGGCAAAGCAGTTCTGGGTACAAAAAGAACCTAAATAAAAATAGGGGCCATGCCGTAGACTCGGGGTCATTTCGTTGCGTTTATTTATTTTTCCTCACTATCTTCAAAATAAACCCTAGGGGAAAGCTAATCACGCTCTAGATTTCACTGAGGAGTAGAAATTGGAAAGCCAATGAAACAACCTCCGCAAATTGTTCTTTTTACCTGGCCGAAACAAGGCCTGTCTGAACACAGGACAGCTTTGAACACCGTTCTTCACGTGGGGATGACCGTTGTGAGTCCCCTGAGAGATCTATGTTCAGTTTATGCATTAACATTTTTTCCTACTCCCTCAAAGTCTCCCTTTTCAACCCTCGTGGGGTTTTTTTCCTATCCCAAGAATTTATCTTGTGACCCTGATGGGAGTATTACTTTAATGCACGTCACAGAGATAAGAGAGTTTATTCTAGTAAAAAGTGAAGGACAGTACCTAGAGTGTCAGGATGGCCGAGTGGTCTAAGGCGCCAGACTCAAGCTTTGCTTCCGTGATGAGGATTCTGGTCTCCGAAGGGAGGCGTGGGTTCGAATCCCACTTCTGACACAGATCTCCTTTTTTTCTTTATTTTCCGAAACACGTATTTCAACAGTATGTATAAACAGTGTATCAACCTATACTATTAAAACATTGAAATATACTCACAGGAACTGTTAACAGAAACGGTTAAAAGCAGAAATCATCGCGGTATTTTTTGCAAGCTGCGAGACTTGGGGCAAAGACGCTTAATAAAAAGCAGGGATCACTAGCGAGAGGGTGAGGATTCCTCACTTTCTCTGAGGAATCGCGAGATTATCCGAAAAACTCAAAAATTTGGGACCGCGGTATCTTTTCTCCTTGATTGTGCTGGCGAGAAAGGGGACTCTGGACTTGTGCTGTCGCTGTTTCTCCACCTGGCCGGTCCACTTTGTCCTGGCCCTCCCCTGAGCTTGACCACCTCCAGTACTCTACCACCAGTCTTACACCTCTGTCTTCTGGCACTGCCCTCTGTAAAGAAATCCTGTACAGGTTGTCTTCTCTCTTCCCCATTTTCAAAAGACATGAACGTAATTCTCAAACATTGCTTGTTTGAATTATGCACATTCACACTCCCTTGGCATCTGAAATAATTGTTTCCCTCCAGGCAAAATTGAGTACCATTTTAACTTCTGAATATGAAAGCTATACCTTCCTCCAAATGATTGATAAAATCATGAGTATTTTATTGTATATCTTACTGTTCTATTTTCTCTGCATTTGCTTATATGTATTAAAAATATTTTGTTTTTTACAGAAATGCAGTCATACCAAACACACTATTCTCTGACAAATTTTTCACTTGGTGTTTCCTAGGCTCTTTCCATGGGAACACTTATTCTTTTTCCTTTCAAAGAAAATACCACAAATTATTCTGCAGGATGGATATATCCTACTTCATTTTTCCACTTTAGGGTTTTTGGTGAACATTTAAGGCATTTCTAATTATCATTCATCCCATAAATGTTGAATGAGTGCTTGCCATGTGTAAGAGGATGCAGCCTTAGGGCTGTGGCAGTGAAAATAAAAAATAGGATAGGATAAAAAAATTTAACAAATATTTTAAAATAATAACATAAGTTTCTGCCCTTATGTTGTTTATATTCCACTTGAATGACTTTGGTTCTATTAAGGAACACCACATTGCAAGATTTCCTTATATCTCAAAAGAAGAATATAAATCCTGGGTCTTGAGACTGTCTAATACCAGCTATTGAACACTCATATCTGCATGACCATGTATTTTTCCAACATTATGACCACTCATGACTGTACTCATTCGATTATTGATTTTATCCAAAGAGTCAAAATGTGAAAGACTAGACAAGTGAGTTGGGGGTGGGGGGGAAGCTGGCTTATTTGACAATAAAAATTCTCAGGAAACATTTGCAAGGATAAGACCCAGTTGTTCTATTTGAGAGGCCACATTCTGAATTCAGATGCTAGAACCAATGGTTTTAAGTATTGTCAAACAGCCTCAGCTCCCTGTGATATAGTAGGCAGTTAGACAGATATGAGCAGAATAGGAAGGAGAGGCCAAGAAGGGAAGGACAAGGGTGGAAAGCCGGGGTGCTTAGCAATGAGCAAAACTGGGAGTACAAGTGTTGTAGGGTGGGACCTTGCCCCCAAGGTGACTTTTTCCTCCCCTATCAGCTGGTCTTGTGGTTCAGTCCTCCTGACCTTTCAGATAGTTGGTCAATGCATTTCAGTCTTTCCTCTGACCTTTCCTCTTCTGGTATATCACTAGTCATGTGGTAGACCCCCTTAGAGGAGGAACCAGGGGGCCACAGAAAAGCCTTATGTAACACCCATATAAGCCCTTGCATGACCATTCCCTTCAAGACAATGAAGTTTTTAAAAAAATTTTAATTGGCCCTGGCTAATGTGGTTCAGTGGTTGAGCAGCCGCCTGCAAATCAAATGGTCACCAGTTTGATTCCCAGTCTAGGGCGCATGTCTGGGATGCCAACCAGGTCCCCAGTGGTGGGTGCATGAAAGGCAACCACACATTGATGTTTCTCTCCCTGTCTTTCCCCTCTCTAAAAAATGAAGTAAATAAAATTTTAAAGAATTTTTTAAATGTTATTTCTTTATTGTTGTTCAATTATAGTTTTCTGAGTTTTCCCCCCATTACTCTCCCCTGCGCAATTCACCACCCACCTCCCACATACACGTTCTTTGATTTGAACCTTCCCTTTCTTTATCCCATGACCCCCTCCCTTCACCCCACCCCCCGTCACTGTCTGTTCTTATTTCCATGTCTCTGGTTATATTTCCCCACTTGTCTGTTTTGTTGATTAGGTTCCACTTACAGGTGAGATCATATGGTATTTGTCTTTTACTGCCTGGCTTATATCACTTAGTATAATATTCTCCAGTTCCATCCATGTTATCTCGAAGGGTAGGAGTTTTTTCTTTCTGCTGTGTAGTACTTCATTATGTAAATGTACCACAGTTTTTTGATCCACTCATTTAGTGATGGGCATTTAGGCTGTTTCCAGCTCTTGGCTATATTGTAAATCATGTTGTTATATGAATATGTTCTTTTAAATTGGTGTTTCAGGATTCTTAGGGTATAATCCCAGCAGTGGGATAGCCAGGTCAAGAGGCAGTTCCATTTTTAGTTTTCTGAGGAAATTCCATACTGTTTTCCACAATGGCTGCACCAGTCTGCATTCCCATCAACAGTGTACTATGGTTCCCTGTTCTCCACAACCTCTCCAGCACTTGTTATTTGTTGATTTGTTTCTGATGCCCATTATGATTGGTGTGAAGTGGTATCTATTGGGGTTTAATTTGCATCTCTTTGATGGCTAATGATGCTAAGCATCCTTTTGTAAGTCTGTGGGTCCACCATATGTCCTCCTTGGAGAAGTGTCTGTTCAGGTCCTATGCCCACTTTTTATTTGGGTTGTTTGTCTTCCTGGAGGGGAGTCATGTGAGGTCTTTATATATTTTGGAGGTCAAACCCTTGTCCAAGGTATCATTTGCAAATATATTTTCCCATATAGTTGGTTTCCCTTTCATTTTGCTGATGTTTTCTTTAGCCATGCAGAAGCTTTTTAATTTGATGAAGTCACATTTGTTTATTCTTTCCTTCATGTGTCTTGCTCTAGTGGACATATCAGTGAAAATGTTTTTGCTTAGAATATCTGAGATTTTTCCCTCCTATGTTCTCCTCTAGGACTTTTTTGGTGTTGTGACTTATATTTAAATTCTTTATCCACTTTGAGTTTATTCTTGTGTATGGTGTAAGTTTGTGTACAAGTTTCATTTTTATGTATGCAGCTGTCCAGGTCTCCCAACACCACTGATTGGAAAGGCTATTTTTACTGCATTTTATGCTTCAGCCCCCTTTGTAGAATATTAATTGACCATAGAGACATCGGTTTATTTCTGGGCTCTCTGTTCTGTTCCATTGTTCTATGTGTTTGTTCTTATGCCAGTACTAGGACTACACCTTACCAAAGAGTAAAAGACATGTACTCAGAAAACTATACAACACTGAAGAAAGAAATTAAGGAAGACACAAATAAATGGAAGTATATACCATGGATTGGAAGAATGAACATCATCAAAGTGTCCATACTACCCAAAGCAATTTATAGATTCAATCCCTATTAAAATACCAATGTTGTATTTCATAAATATAGAATAAACATTTCAAAAATTTTTATGGAACCCTAATTAATCCCAAGTGGCCTTAGCAATTTTGAGAAATAAGAACAAAGTAGAAGGGATCACAATACCGGATAAAAAACTATATTACAAGACCACTGTAATCCTTTCCCTGTTTTCATTTTCTCTTTCTTCTTCGATTTCCTGGCAGTCTCGTATTAACTCTGGAATCCTGGATACTTTCCTGCACATTTTACATTCACAAAATTACTTTGTCCAACAAGAAAAATAAAATAAATGGCTGATTATTTAAAGAAAGTGAAGCTGGAAAAGTCAGACTTTGTGCTGCCTGTCACTATAAGAACCAATAAGTAGAGACAAGGATTGAAATTCATAGGGGCTTTATTTAGACGGCCAGCAATCTGAGAAGATTGCAGGTTATGTACCCTACAAACCATCTTAACATCTCATCTCAAGCTGATCTTTTTCCTAAGGAGAAAAAAAGCTAGGTAAAGGGTTTGGAAGACAGGGAAAAAGATTAATTAGATAAAAGCTGCAGTCCAGGAGTTTCCTAGCATCTCTTCATCTCCTGACCAGTGATTCTTTATCTGCATCTTGGTCAATAGAAATTCTCTCTCTGAAACACAGTGACTCAGATACCATCTTGATGGCTTACAGTTGTTTGGGGTACAAATTTGAATTGCTTTGAGTCCCCCTGGAGCTAGGATAGATTTGGTCATACATTCCAGTTCTTGGAACAACAGCTTTGTACATGTGTTAATCACTAACCCTATTAACTACAAGCTAAAGCTAAAAATTTTAACTATTGAGTTCCCTCATAATTCCTTCTGTTAGTTTTTATCTCGTTTCTATGAGGTTAGTTCATATAGAAGTAAACATTTTGCTATTAAGCATGTATCTTAGCATTAGAGAGTCTCGTAGGGGATTTAGAAATACATTTAGTTGCAGATCCACATAAGGGGGCACATTGTATACAACAACACAGTATCATACTGACAAAGATAAGAAGAATGAAAACAACAAAGGCCTCTCTAGACCAGTAATACTAGGTAGCCAGGAAGTTAGTTTAGACACATAAATACCAAAGAATCTCTTTGCTTTCTCTTGGACACTACTTCATCTGCTTGTTTTACTTTATGTTCTTCAAGCTATGAATTATCAGTCAGGTTGAGGCAGTGGAGTCCTTTAAATTCTTTCCATCCATGATTATGTTTTAAATAGAGGTAGTCTATATCTGTGTGATTTTTTTAATACTGCTTCTATAACTTGTCCTATCTTTACTGATGGCATTAATGGCTTGAGAGGAAAAGGGTTTGGAAGACCCTATTCAAAGCTTTTACCATAATGCAGGCTAATCTACTTATTTCTATAGTCAAAGAGGTTGCCATGACTGGCATTACAATATAGTCAAAGGTATATATTCAGCAGGACTAAAAAGGTGAAAATCATGGTTACAGTCAGGTGCAAGGAAGAGTTCCCATCAAACCCAGGTGTTGTGGGGCCTATGAGGTATAAACGCCTTCAGTCTTCCTGAAGAGCATGATTTTCCAGAACGGTTTGTTAGAATATAGGGATAAACAGTTCTTCCACATATTAGAAACCATCTTTCAGGCAATTTAACATGACTAAAGGCATAAGATACATTAATGATGGTGTTGCAATTCATCCCCACATCTGCTGAAAGCATAAAACAATTTTTAGTACAGGTGAGAAAAGTTGCATACTCTCCAGCTGGGGCTACATTTAAAAAACATATATATTTATTATTATGCTGTTGGAGTTGTTCTGATTTTTCCCCCATTGCCCTCCTCCACCTGGTACCCCCATTTCTTCCAGCAATCCCCGCCTCCTTAGTTCATGTCCATGGTTCATGTGTATAAATTCTTTCACTTCTCCATTTCCTATATTATTCTAGATATCCACCTATTTTGTACCTGTCAATCATGCTTCTTAATTCCTGCACCTTTTCTTCACTGCCCCCCTCCCCTCTCCCAGCTGATTACCCTCCAAATGATCTCCATATCTACGATTCTGTTCTTGTTCTGGTTGTTTTTTACTTTTTTTAATTCAGTTTTTGATAGTTGTGAATTTGTTGCCATTTTAATGTTCATAGATTTGATCTTATTTTCTTAAATAAGTCCCTTTACTATTTCATGTAATAATGGTTTGGTGATGATGAACTTCTTTAGCTTTGTGTTATATAGGAAGCACTTTATCTGCCCTTTCATTCTAAATGATAGCTTTGCTGGACAGAGTAATCTAGGACAGAGTAATCTAGGACAGAGTAATCTAGGTTGTAGGTCACTGCTTTTCACTACTTTGAATACTTCTTGTCCTTTCCTTCTAGCCTGCAAAATTTCTTTTGAGAAATCAGCTGACAGTCTTATGGGAACTTCTTTGTAGGTAATTAACTACTTTTCTCTTGCTGATTATAAGATTCTCTCTTTATCTTTAACTTTTGGCATTTTAATTATGATGCATCTTGGTGTAGTCCTCTTTGGGTCCAACTTGTTTGGGACTCTTGTGTGCTTCCTGGAGTTTTATGTCTCTTTCTTTCACTAAATTAAGGAAGTTTTCTTTCACTATTTTTCAAATAAGTTTTCAATTTCTTGCTCTTCCTCTTCTCCTTCTGGCATCCCAATAATTTGGGTGTTGGTCTGTTAGGAGATGTCCTGGAAGCACCTTGTACTGTCCTTGTTTTTTTGTTTTTGTTTTTGTTTTAATAATTCTTTTTTCTTCTTGCTGTTCTGGTTGAATGCTTATTTCTTCCTTATGTTCCAAATCATTGATTTGAATCCTGGCTTTATCTCCTCCACTGTTGGCTCTCTCTATATTTTTCTCTATTTTACTTAGTGTAAACTTCATTTCTTCCTGGGTCTTTTTAGTTTTGTTGCCATACTCAATGAGTTCTTTGTACATCCTGATCACCAGTGTTTTGAACGTTGCATATGATAGGTTAGTTATCTCTGTTTCATTTAGTTCTTTTTCTGGGGTTTTGTTCTGTTCTTTCATTTGGGCCGTATTTCTTTGTCTCCTCAATTTGGCAGCCTCCCTGTGTTTGTTGGTATGTATTAAGTAGAGCTGCTTTGGCTTCCTATCTTTGCCTATTGTAGAAAAGGCACCTGTAAATTGTGTAGGGCAGAGCCATAGGTAATCACCAAGGCAGGGCAACCTGCTTCATCTCTTTGTGACTCTTTGTGGGTGGAGGGCTCAGAGAAGAAATAATGCCACTCCCTAGCTTATTGATGTTTGCTGGGCACTCACCCTGTGTGACTGTCACTCTTCCAACTGTTGACCTTATGCTGAATCCCAGAGGGGGTGGGTCTGCATATGTTTTAAATCCATGCAATTCTTTAAGTGGAGTCTCCACTTAAAGTAAATTTGGCAGTTTCTTCCACCACCACGATCCCTACTACATTTTATAGCCAGAAGTTATGGGTATTTATCTTCTTGGTGCTAGATCCCAAGGATCATTCACTCCCAAGGTATACCTGCCAACTTTTATCCACCACACATAAATGTAGGACCACCTGTTTCACTGCTGCCACCACTCTGTGCCACCCTGCATCTCTGTGCCCCTCCTCCCTGTCTGGATGAATATGGCTTCTTTAAATCCATGGTTGTTAGACTTCCTTACAGCTTGATTATTTGACAGTTCTTGGTGTTACTTGTTCTGAGGTCTAGTTTTAATTATTTCTGTGGTTGTAGAAGAAGATGAAGCATGTACCTATGCCTCCATCCTGACTGGAAGTCTCTACATTAGTGACTATTAAGGGAAATATTTCCCTGTCCTTTCGAGTTATCACAGATACCCAATTATAAATATGCAGACTAGGTTATGGTCTTATTGATATGTTTTTAAAAGATGACTTTCATTATTTTCTTGTAGTTCAAGGGTCCATTGTTCTTCCTGTGCTTTCTTTGCTCTGATGATTCATCCAAGGTTTTATTCTTGTCAATTTCATCATGGTTGGGTTGGTTAGGAATACATTCCAAGGTCAAGGCCATGTCCTTCTAGCTGGCTTTTTGGGAATCCTATATTCTAAATATTGCATAACATCTTATCTCCAGGCTCAAAGGAATGTAGCAAACTTGTAAGGGAGAGGTCTCTAATTCAAGCAAGGTCATCAATTACAACTAAGGTCTGAGTAAATGTTGTACATAGTTCTTTATCTTCATTTCTTAGTCTGTATACGTAGGTCCTACCCCAATCATAGCCTGAATGGTCTTCTGTACAGAATTTCATAAGGAGTCAATTGAATTCCACTTCATGGAGCCACCCTTATCCTGAGCAGGGAAATAGGTAAAACTTGATCCCAATAGTGATGAGCTTCTTGGCACAGGTTGGCTACACTTTTCTTCAAGCTGTGATTCATCTAGCTTACCCTCTCAGAAGCCTGAGGCATCCATGCCATGTAGAGTCTCCACTTGATTCCTAAAAATTTACTAACCTTCTGTGTAATTTTTGAAGCAAAAAAAGGTCCATTATCGCTCTGAACACTGCTGCGTAGGCCAAAATAATAAATTACTTACTTCTATAAGGCTTTCTTTACCTCAGAGGATTTCTCAGTTCTAATAGGATAGGCTTCTACCCATCCTGAAAAAGTATCAATAAACACTAACAAATATTTCCACCCTTGGACACTTAGCATGTGGGTAAAGTCTGTTTGCCAGTCTTCAAATGGGCACTGTTCTTGATATTGTTTCCCATTTTTCTTTTGATGGGAATAAGTCTTGGGGTTGTTTTTCTGGCACACAATACACCTAGAAATTACTTTTTGTATGGCTTTAGAAATTCCAGGACCTGTGAGCAACAGTTTAATATAGGTGGTTAATGAATCCCTTCCATAGTGAGTAGCCTCATGCAAATGCTTCACAGCTGGCTCTACTAAGTGCCAGGGAAGAAGTGTAGCTCCTTTCCTAGTATTTCTCCATTTATTATCCTCAAATATCATAATCTCCTATCAGGACCTTATTCATCAAAACCCCATCTCTTAACTTTTTCTAAGTTTGCATTTAAATATTCAGGGTCAAATTGTGACAAGTCTAGAACAGGTGTCAAAGGCATTATAAATGTTCCTTTAGCAGCTTCTTTCACTGTTTGATTGGCAGGATTGTTTATTTTAGCTAATTCTGCTAGAATAAACTTCATCAACTATTTTAGCAAATTTATACATCAGTATGGTCAAGTCAGGCTCTGAGAGAAGGGAAGCAGGAAGAGGAGTGAATGGAAGTCACACTAACCTCCTCTAAGGACCAATATGGAATTACAACTAAAGTTTTGAGGGGGACATTTGGATTATCAAGAAGAATTGCTTGGCACATCCCACTTTTTCAGCAGTGACCACGAAATTTCTTTTCTGCTCTAGCAGGCTCAACACTTGATGCAGCATAGAAATAGTACTAGGCTGTCCTAAGAAAAACTTCTCAGCTTCTGGTAAAAGCTCACTGGTGACTGCCACAGCTCTCAAGCAGGTTGGCTACCTCTGTACTGTGTGATCTAGTTTCTTTGACAAATGTGTGATGGGTTGTGTAATGTCACTAAGTATTGGGGTGAGGATACCTAGGGAAATACACTGCCTTTCCTGAACATATAATTGAAAGGTCTTTAGTAGGTTTAGAAGTCCCAAGACTACTATAAAATCCAGGTGCATCTTCTGGGACTCAAAAGCCTGAGTGAACTCCTTTGTCCATTCTAAAGGACTATATCCTGGTTCTTTCAGATCTCCACATGATGGTTTAGCAATGAGACCAAAGTTTGGAATTCAAATGTGTCACTAGCATGTCTTTCCAAGGATTCCTCCTAACTGTTTCCTGGTATTGGGAACTCTCACCTGAATTACAGTTTCCTTTCTGTTTCCAATGAGTCCTTTTATCAGATTCAAACAGGAACCCAAACAACCCTATTGCTTGTTGGCATATCTATTTCTTCCATGCCAATGCCAGATGTGCAAGATGCCAGATGGTTCAAGGTAGCTATAGTATTTAGTTAAACATTGCTGAAATGATATCCTGCTAACTAAGAGGAAATCTACATATTGTAATAGAGTTTCTCCTTTTAGTTTTATCCTTTAAGTCCTGGATCAAAGTCTTCCCCAAAATCATGAGATACATCTTGAACACTGGTGGTAAGACTGTCCAGCAGTACTCAATCTTGACCTGAGATTCTGGGTCTTGTCATTCAAAAGCAAACAATGCTTGAGAGTCTTGATCAATCAGAATGCAGAGGTGGGCAAGCTGGCAGAGGAGTGAATGGAAGTCACACTAACCTCCTCTAAGGACCAATATGGAATTACAACTAAATTGTGGAGAAATAACCTGGAACAAAAAACTTAACAATACAGAGAAAGAAACTTTATAACCTTGGATAGACAGAAGAAGCAGCTTCAGCACAACCTGACTGGTAAGGAGTGTGGTGGAGACTCAAGAAGGCTGGTTGGGCACCCCAGGTGGCAGTGTCAGAGGGATAATTAAACAGCTAGTTGGATTCCTCAGAGAAGAGTAGGGTCTGAGCCCTAAGCTGGGATCCCCAGGCTAGAGCATCAGAGCCCAGAAAGTACACAGATCACAACCAGTAGCGAAAAGCAGAAAGGTTGCTCTCTGCTGGAGATGGATGGCTGAAGAAGCAAAGAGCTGTTTAAAGGGCCAACAAACAAATTTTCATTTGCAGCCACTTACCCTGGGCTCTGGCAAAGGTGGGGGCAGAGTGGGCTACAGAGGCCTAGAGACAGGGGATGTCGAGACTTCAGGGAGAGAACTGAGAGAGTAGCCACTGGGATACTGGTGCTGACTCATCCCCCATATGGCAGCAACCATCCCACGCAGGCAGACCACTCCCTTCTGAGCAGCAGCAGCCCAAGGGGAAACAATATCCCACCCCAGGAGTGATTCTGCCCCATCCTATGGTGCTTAAGGCTGACTTCTGAGTGCAGTGTAACTAGATTAACAACTGAAGGATCAGCCACACACAATAGATCTCTGAAGTCTCAAGCAGGCTGCCTAAGGTCACACAGAGTCACCATCTGACATGAGAGGCAGATCCAGAAATAAAAACAGTGGTAAATACTAAAGGCTACAGAAATGAAACCCACTGTGGTCTTTTCCATGATTTGTGATATTTTCTTTACTGCATACCTATTTAACATTCATTTCTTGTCCATCAATTTTGTGCATATCTCACCTTCTTCATTACTTTTTTTATTCATTATGCAAATTTTACTTTCTCTCTTTGCATTGCTCCAAATCCCAACTCTTATTAGTGTTCCTCCCACTACCTCTTAAGATCATTTTTCTTTAGGTAAGACATCTCATATTTGAGCTCCTTTCTTTCATAGTCTTAATCTATTTACACCATTAGTAATACTGGTTCATTTGTTGTTGATAGTGGGATTCAGGGCAGGAAGTTATTATTTTTTAATTTTTTTAATAGATGTTTGAATATAGTTGTCTCCATTTTCCCACCTTCACTTTACCCTGCCATACCCACCCCCAATTCCCACCCTCAATCCTACCCCCCTTTGGCTTTCTCCTTTATACATGTTCATTTATGACCCTTTCTATGTTTCCCATGTTTTTTCCCTCTCCCCTCCCCTCAGGTTATCTGAGTTTGTTGTCAATTCCAATGTCTCTGGTTGTATTTTGCTTGCTTGTTTGTTTTGTTGATTAGGTTTCACTTATAGGTGAGATCATAATGGTATTTGTCTTTCACTGCCTGGCTTACTTCACTTAGCATAATGCTGTCTAATTCCATCCATGTTGACTTGAAGGATAGAAGCTCCTTCTTTCTTTCTGCTGCATAGTATTCCACTGTGTAAATGTACCACAGTTAATTGATCCACTCATTTACTGATAGGCACCTAGGCTTCTTCCAGCACTTGGCTACTATAATATGCTGCTATGAACATTGGGGTGCATAGATTCTTTAGAATTCATGTTTCAGGATTCTTAGGGTAAAATCCCTGTAATGGAATTGCTGGGTCAAAAGGCAGTTCCATTTTTAGTTTTCTGAGGAAATTCCATACTGTTTTTCACAGTGGCTGCAGCAGTATGCATTGCCACCAACAGTGCACTATGGCTCCCTTTTCTCCACAGCCTCACCAGCACTTGATGTTTGTTGATTTGTTAATGATAGCCATTCTAACTGGTTTGAAGTGATATCTCATTGTGGCTTTAATTTGCACCTCTGATAGCTAGTGATTTTGAGCATCCTTTCATATATCTTTGGGCTGTTTGTATGTCCTCCTTGGGGAAGTGTCTGTTCAGGTCCTTTACCCATTTTTTTAATTGGATTGTTTTTCTTGTATGGAGTTGTGTGAGGTCTTTATATAATTTGGAGATCAAACCTTTGTCTGAATTATCATTGGCAAATATATTTTCCCATGTAGTTGGTTCCCTTTTCACTTTGCTTATGTTTTCTTCATCCATGCAGAAGCTTTTTATTTTGATGAAGTCACATTTGTTTATTCTTTCCTTCATGTATCTTGCTCTAGGGGACATATCGGTGAAAATGTTGCTGTATGAAATAGATTTTCCTGCCTATTTTCTCCTCTAGGACTTTTATGGTATCATGACTTGTATTTAAGCCTTTTGTCCATCTTGAATTTATTTTTGTGTATGGTGTAAGTTGATGGTTGAATCTCATTTTTTAATATGTAGCTGTCCAGATCTCCCAACACCATTTTTTGAAGAGGCCAATTTTACTCCATTTTATGAAGCTGCCCCCTTTGTCAAATATTAATTGACCATATAGACTTGGGATTATTTCTGGGCTCTTGAATCTGTTCCATTGGTCTATGTGTCTGTTCTTATGCCAGTACAAGACATTTGACTACCGTACCCTTGTAATATAATTGATGTCAGGTATGGTGATCACACCTACTTTGTTCTTCTTTCTCAAAATTGCTGCAGCTATTTGGGGTCCATTTTGGTTCTATATAAATTTTTGAAATATTTGTTCTATATCTGTGAAGTATGTCATTGGTATTTTAATAGGGATTGTGTTGAATCTATAAATTGCTTTGGGTGGTATGGACTTTTGAAGATGTTAATTCTTCCAATCTATGGACATGGTATATATTTCCATTTTTCTTCTGTCTTCTTTAATTTCTTTCTCCAGTGTTGTATAGTTTTTTGAGTATAAGTCTTTTACCTCCTAGTTAGGTTTATTCCTAGGTACTTTATTTTTCTTGTTGCTATAGTAAATGGGATTCCCCCCCCCCCCCCCGATTTCTGTTTATGATATTTTGTTGTTGATGTACAAAAACATCTTCAGTTTCTGAATATTGAATCCCACTGTTTTGCCAAATTCACTTACTGGGTCAAGTAGTTTTTTGCTGGAGTCTATAGGGTTTTCTATGTACACTATCATGTCATCTGTAAGCAATGACAATTTTGCTTCCTCCTTTCCAGTTTGGATGCCTTTAATTTCCTTTTCTTGTTTGATTGCTGTGGCTAGGATATTCAATACCATGTTGAATGGAAGTGGTGAAAGCAGACATACTCATCTTTTCCTGATCTTGGTGGGAAAGCTTTTAGTTTTTACCCATTGAGCATGATGTTGGTTGTTGGTCTCTCATATATGGCCTTTATTATGTTAAGGAATACTCCTTCTATTCTCACTTTGCTGAGTGTTTTTATCATAAATGGGTACTGCACCTTATCAAATCCTTTTCCTGCATCTATTGATATGATCATGTGTTTTTTATCTTTCTTTTTGCTTGTGTGATGTATTACATTGATTCACTTGTGAATATATCATCCTTGTATGTCTCAGATGAATCCCACCTGATCATGGTTTGTGATCTTTTTAATGTATTGCTGTATGCAGTTTGACAATATTTTGTTGAGGATTTTAGCATTTATGTTCATCAGCGATATTGGCCTGAAGTTTTCTTCCTTTGTTGTGCCCTTATTTGGTTTTGGGATTAGGATGATGCTGGCTTCATTAAAAGAGCTTTGGAGTCTTCCATATTCTTGTATTTTTTGTAATATTTTGTGAAGGATGGGGGTTAGCTCTTCCTTAAATGTTTTGTAAAATTCTCCTGTGAAACTGTCTAGTCCAGAACTTATGTGTGCTGGGAGTTTTTTGATGACTGCTTCAGTTTCATCGGCTGTTATTGGTCTGTTCAGGCTTTCTGCTTTTTCATTCAGTTTTGGAAGATTATATTGTTCTACAAATTTGTCCATTTCACCTAGGTTTTCAAATTTCTTGGTGTATTTTTCTTCATAGTAATTTCTTACAATCCTTTGTATTCCTGTGATGTCAGTTGTAATCTCTCCTTCTTCATTTCTGATTGTGTTTACTTGGGTCCTCTCTCTTTTTTCCTTGATGAGTCTGCTTAAAGGCTTGTTGATTTTATTTAACTTTTCAAAGAATCACCTTCTGGATTCATTGATCCTTAGAATTGTGTTTTTAGTCTCTATGTCATTTAATTCTGCTCTGATTTTGGTTATTTCCTTCCTTTTACTTGCCCTGGGCCTTCTTAGTTGTTGTTCCTCCAGTTCTCATAGATTTAGAGTTAGGTTGTTTATTTGAAATGTTTCTATATTTGTTGGGTAGGCCTCTATTCCCATTCCTTCTCAGGACTGCCTTTGCTGTGTCCCATAAGTTTTGGACTGTTGCGAGTCACTTTCATTTGTTTCCAGAAACTTTGATTTCTTCCTTGATCTCATTATTAACTCATTCACTGTTTCATAGCATGTCATTCAATCTCCATGTGTTTGAGTATTTTTGAGTTTTTCCTTGAGGTTAGTTTCTAGTTTCAGTCTCTTGTGGTCAGTGAAAATGCTTGATATGATTTCAATTTTCTTGAATTTGTTGAGGCTTGTTTTGTGTCCTATCATGTGGTCTATCTTTTAAAATGTTCCATGTGCACTGGAAAAGAATGTGTGTTTTGCTTCTTTGAGATGAAAGATTCTCTCTCTCTCTCTCTCTCTCTCTCTCTGATATACACATCAGTTAGGTCTATTTGGTCTAGGGCATTGTTCAATGTGGCAATATACTTGTTGATATTTTGTTAGGAAGATCTATTCAGTGTTGACAGTGGAGTGATAAAATTCTCTGGTATTTGTGTTGCTGTCTATATCATTCTTGAAGTCCTCTAAGATTTTCCTTGTGTATTTGTGTGCTCCTATGTTGGGTGCATATTTGTTAATATTGTTTATGTCTTCTTAATGGTTTCTTTCCTTGAGTATTATGGAGTGTCTTCTATGTCTTTTTTTTTTATGGTTTTCTTTTGAAGTCTATTTTGTCTGATATAAGTATTACTAATCCTGCTTTTTCTTCCTGTCCATTTGCTTGGAATATTTTTTTCCAACCCTTCACTTTCAGTCTGTGTAGATATTTTGTTCTGAGGTGGGTCTTTAGTAGGCAGCATTGTGTGGGTCATGTTTTCTTATCCATTCAGCTACCCCATGTCTTTGAATTGGAATGTTTCTTCCATGAACATTTAAAGTTATTATTTTCAGGTATTTATTCATTGCCATTTTCCTACCTTTATACCTGTGTCCCCCTCTCTCTTACTCTTCTTCTTCTTATAGCAGCCACTTTAACATATCTTGAAGGTCTGGTCTGGTGGAGGTGTATTCTTTCAGTCTTCTTTTATCTGGGAAACCCCATTATTTGCCTTCCATTTTAATTGAGAACCTTGCTGGGTAGAATAGTCTTGGTTGAGGCCTTCCCTTTCCATTACTTGGAATATTTCTTGCCATTCTCTTGGGGCTTCTCAATGTTTTCATTGAGAAGTCAGCTAGTAGCCATATTGGGGCTCCCTTGTATGTTACTTTCTGTTTCTCCCTTGCTGCCTTTAATATTCTCTGTCTTGGAATTTTGCCATTTGAATTATGATGTGTCTTGCAATGGGCCTCTTTGGGTTCTTCTTGATTGGGACCCTCTGTGCTTCCTGGATTTGACTTTTTCTCTTATCAAATTAGGGAAGTTTTCCATCATTACTTGTTCAAACAGGTTTTCTATCCCTTGCTCCTATTCTGCTCTTTCTGGTATCCCTATTATATGGATATTATTATGTTGCATGTTTTCCTGCAGTTCCCTTACTCCTCTTCATTCTTTTGAATCCTTTTTCTTTTCTTGCTGTTTTTTGGAATTTTTTCTGTCTTGTTTTCCAGCTTGTTGATTTGATCCTCTGATTTTTCCAGCCTGTTTTTGATTCCTTCTACTGTGTTCCTCAATTCCAAAATTGTATTCTTCATTTGCTCTTGGCCCTTGTGGATAGCTTGTATGTCTTTTTTTCATGCGGATATAGTTTTCAGTAAGTTCCTCATAGTTTCCCTGTAGTTTTTGGTAATTCTTACTGAGCTCATTGAGCTTCCTTATAATCATTATTTTGAACTGAATATGATAGTTGACTTACTTCTATTTCATTTAGCTTTTTTCTAAGGATTCCTCCTTTCCTTTTGATTGCATATTGTTTCTTGTGTTCCAAGTTTTTGTGAGACTTTTCTTGTTTACTTCTGCTTCTTAAATTGATCTGTTTTGACTTCCTGAGTTTGTGGTGTGAACTTCTATAGCGGGAGATGGGCTCTGGGAAATGTAGTTTTACTTGTGTGACCAGGAAGAAGAGAGCCCAGTTTGATGAATAGCTAGGTACTATTTACCACAAAAATATCTAACAAATAATAAGCAAAATGATCCACACCAATACATATTATTAAATTTCAGTGCACTGGGGAGCTTCTTACACAATATTCTTACTGATACTTCACTTTGTCTATCCATACCTAGGGATTACATATTTAGTGAATGACAGAGAAAAAAAATGAGCAGTTTATTAGAGATTTTGTGACTTTTGACCTTTTTATCTGAGAATAAATGTAGCACAGTATTCCCTTCAGAATAGGAAGGCTCTATGTTTATTTAGGCTGGAAAGTAAGGGAGACTTATTCTCATACCAAACAAGATTCACAGACTCGTCACTGCTAGAGGGAAATAGAACTGAGAAGAAAGAAGAAAGGTAATTCCTCTCTGAATTCTCACTAGGAGAAATAACAGTAGACTGACATAACTGGACAATGTAGTAACTAATAATAGTCATATAAGATTTGTTAAAGCCCAAACATGCAGTTTGCACCCATGCCTTCTAACATAAAGTGACTTAGAAATAATCCACTAACTAGGGTGTGTGTGTGCATATATATATGTGTGTGTGTGTGTGTGTGTGTGTGTGTGTGTGTATTAGGAGATATGAAGAGAAAATAACTCAAGATTGCTTTCAGACAATCCAGGTTTACACTTGTGGACCCTGAGAAAGGAGATACCTATTGAGAAGGGTTCTTGGTGGCTGAGCTCAAACTTAAAAGCAGAGTCTGGCATCCATTTCTGAACAGGGGACTGTCACACAAACCACAAACCACACTTCAGGAAAAATCCTGCACTGAACTACCTATCTGCATTATGTTTCTTCCACCTGAGCCAGCCCATATAAAAAAAGTTCCCGGAATTGTATTTCAGCTGATAGGACTGATGCTTTCCCTATCTAATCAATCCTGTGCAGCTGTATCCCCATCAGCATCTTCACTGACCAATCAGAGCAGCTTCATTTTAACCAATCAGAACAGTGCCCTTTGGACCAATCAAACTGTAAGGATTTTGAGTCCTCATTTCCATAGGGATGAACCAATCAGAGACCAAGGTCAGGACTTTTGCCTATATAAGTTAGCTCCCTCTGGCTTGGGGAGTGTGGTTTCCCTTTCCACTGAGGACTGAAGGCTATTAGACCACAGCAGAGAAGAGCAGTGGAACAGGGGAAAGTGGACAAGATCAGCACAGAAAAGAGCTGTTTAGCCAGAGCCCAAGGGCAGCCTCACAGCTGTGGTATTTCATAGCTGTACTCATCTTTTAATTGAGCTGTAACACCATTGATCTGTTCTCATAGCCATGCTCTGTTGGGGACCACTTTGTGTGGTATCAGAGACTGTAGCCCCTCACAAGTAAAGCCTTGAAAGAGGCCTATAAGTCTTAACTGGAATCCTGGGAATACAGGAGGCAGGCATGACCCAATACTAACACAGAGGGTTCCCATGGGAAATCAGATCTGAAGAATACATTGCATCCTTTGAAGCTTGCTTTGCTTTGTATAGCCCTGTTGATATAAACCAGATGTTTAAGCTCGAAGCATAAGGAGTGAACTCCTTATCTCATGAACCATGACTTAACCACCCTCTGGCAGCATGTCTAACAGGCCCTGACCTGAGGCAGATCTCTGTGTTCTTTCAATTGTTATCTATAGATGATGTCTGTTTTCTGTAGCTATAACCCTTGGACATTGATGAGCTATGCATGCATGCTGTATACCCCTGCACATACTGATCTTAATAAAAGCTATTTCAGAGAAGGGCTCAGGGCATTCTCCACTACAGGGAATTGCCACCCCCTTTTCCACCAAACAGATTGTGTCTGGGATGACTCATTTCATCCTCAACTGGGAAGACTCTGAGGGACAGGATTCCCCTCAAAGCTCTATCATAATTGTGCTATTTGTACTGAATAAAGTTTCCTTTTTCATTGTACCTTAAATTGGGTATTCTTGTTGACATTGAATTGGTGCCAATGACCATTGATTGAAACACTTCATAACAACTTGATAAACATCACTGAACCTCCTATTCCATACCTGTAAAGGAAGCCCATTCATGATTATGCATAATGCTTTTTCTAAAGATCAAAGGAGCTCATACATGAAAATGACTCTGCAGTCTTGAGTACATATTAACTCACCTCCGAATAACATCCACAATATGCCACCTTGAGTTACCTGCTTGGTTTTCATATTCCCTGAAGCTCTGACTTACACACTTCACATGTTTTAGAGTTTTTCTCAATACATTGGGCATTTGCATGTTCTGTCTCCTTATGCTAAATGTTTAAATTCTTGGGAGAACATTATAACTTATGAGCTTATTCCACAATTATGCCCCAATGTCTACATGTAGGTAACTATATACCTTCGGTTGTGATTCCCACATACTATGAAAAATGACAGAAATAGAACCATTTCAGAATTAAGTGAGAACCCTAGTTGGTGTGGCTCAGTGGATTTAGTGCCTGCCTGTGAACCAAAAGGTTGCCAGTTCAATTCCCAGTCAGGGCACATGCCTGGGTTGCAGACCAGGTCCCTAGTGGGGGTGCATAAGAGGTAACCACTCATTGATGTTTCTCTCCCTCTCTTTTTCCCTCCCTTCCCCTCTCTAAAAAAGTAAACAAATAAAATCTTTATCCTTTGGAATTAAGGTTAAATTCCAAAGGATAAAGATTTTAGAACTGGGCAAAAAAACCTTTGGAGTAGGCCAGTCTCTCCCAAACAACTGTTTACAATGCTAACAGGAAAGCAGATATTCTGGACAAAAGGACTGATAATTATGGATATTCTTGGAATCATAAACTGCCATGTACTGTGTTAACCTAAACTGTGCTAACCTAACCACACTGAGAGGTAACAAGTGTTTATTTAAGATTCCTCCAGCCCCAAAAAGCTATTTGGGAAGCACTGTTTCAGGCAGAAACCCAAGTAATATTCTGAGTAGTGTTCTGATTAGGCAATGAAAGCAAGGGAAGGGAAATAATTACATGAATAAAATGAGTGTCTATAGATAGAGATAAGCTTGCATAATGATGCTTATTCTAAAGCATGTCTTTAATTTTCAGTTCGGTAGTCATAACAAACAGGGGTTTGGGGCTTTTTTTTTTTTTTTGGACACAGTAACTGTTTTAGGGCTAATCCAAAGGTTATTTTGTCCAGTTTTAACATCCAAAGTTTTGAGAAGTTATACAAGCAAGGCAGTTTCTCTGGGAAAGTGGCTTTATTTATATTATTTTCTTACATTAGCTAAAGAATAATTTCACATTTTAGCATTGATAGAAAGTTATTTTTCTAGTAACGTAATTAATTTTCTTCCTTTTCTTATAAAAATTCCTGGCCTTCACCCCATTATTGGAACACTATTTGGGTCTCTGGCTTGAATTGGCACTTCTCAGGTTTGCAGCAATTCTTTTTTTTTTTTTTTTAAGTTTTTTTTTTAGACTTTATTTATTTTTAGAGAGGGAAGGGAGGGAGAAGGAGAGAGAGAGAGAGAGAGAGAGGGAGAGAAACATCAATGTGCGGTTGCTGGGGGCTATGGCCTGCAACCTAGGCATGTGCCCTGACTGGGAATCGAACCTGCAATGCCTGGTTTGCAGCCCGTGCTCAATCCACTGAGCTATGCCAGCCAGGGCTGCAGCAATTCTTTGATCTCAAATAAATTCTTTTGCCTCTCACTTTGGCTTTTTATTTTTAAGGTTAACTTTACCTAGTGCTCTTCCTAGATGAGATCTGAAACAGGCAGAATGTTTCCAGAAATTGTTCCATTGAGTCAAGCCCTACCAGAACAAATTGCTCTATCTTATTAAGCGACTCAAGCCCTGCCAGAATTATGGCAGTTATCAATAGGTAGTTATAAAACAATGATCCAGGAACTGATCCTGACTTTTTGTTGTTGTTGTTTTGCAGATCGAAAGCCAAGCCACCAGCCACAAACAGCAACTTAATACCTGGTTGGGAAAGGTCTTTCCTGGCATCCCATAATACATGCTCCATAATCCCAGAATGCTTCTCTTTGCTGAGTATTCCCCACATCAGTCCAAAAGAGGAAAAGCCTGCTAACCTACCCCCTGAATGGTTGACTGAGAAATTTCCTGTCCCCAAGCCCCACAGCTGGGGTGCAGAACCTGAGGTCCTGTCCAGTGTTCTCACCCTCTGCAGAGCCTCAATAAATCTGCCTTTGATTTTATCAGTGTCCCTAGTCTAAGTTCTTTTATATCAGGAGACAAGAACCCAAACTCATTGGTAACAAGACATCAGTTTTCTGTTCCCCATTATTAATCTACAAGTCTGAGGATCCTTCTTCTGGGGTGGCTTCTGGGAAGTTTTAGAAGTTTTCCCAGACCAGTGAAGTTTAAAGAGGACTCCAAGTGATTCCTGTGTATATGGAATAGTTCCATATGGTCAGAGAAAGACTGGAAAATAACACTGAATAGAAATCTGTTATGTGGAAACATGTTTGGGTCTTCTAAGGACGTTTCAGGGCCATATGATAATCAGAATTAATCGTAAGGTGCAAGATGTATCCAGGGGTAAATTCAATCCTTTGTTTTCTATTAATTTATTTAATGAATTTTCATCCACAAAGCCCTGAGGTCACTTCTCAGTCCTCTGCCCATTTTTCCAGTGGCACTCTCCTCTGCTCTTCGGTTCCTGATCCCAATCCTACCGCAGCTGGGGCTGAGCAATGTCAAGCTCTTTCACAAGCTCCTCCAATTTTTCCTCCCACCTGGCCTAATTGCCCAGGGCAACCCTTAGGGTTTTCTTTCTTTTTTAATCCTCTTTCATTATACTCTTGGTTTTATGGTAACACTTTTCTGCAGAGAGATTTTTATCTCAGACTTGGTCCTGGGGTTGCTCAGGCCGGACTGCCAAATTCCCCGTCTGAAGGTGAGAGTAGGATGAATGTCGGAGGGAGTAACCCATAGTCGGAGATCTTAGGATCAGAGGGTGATTTTCGGTATAATATTTAGTTTTTTTTCTCCCAGCTTAGCCACGAGGTAGTGTGCAGAATGGAAAGATTTAAAGGTTGAGTATAATGAAATAAAATCTCTCTTGCTGCTACTGGAAATTGTTGTGAAATGTCATGAATGTTCTAAAGAGTGCTTGGCAGAAGGGGGTGTAGCTCAGTGGTAGAGCGCGTGCTTAGCATGCACGAGGCCCCGGGTTCAATCCCCGGCACCTCCAAGTCCTTCGTAAGAAAGTGTCTCATCGCCTTCTCTTTTTTTAAAAGCCATCCCGGGATGGTTCACTTCCTCTTTCCTGCTTCTTTCTTTCTTGTCTTTCAGTATTTTTAACTCATTAAAAAAAAAAACTAGAAAATCAAACTGATTTTATTTTGCCTTAAATCGAGGCGTCTCTGCTTCAGACCTTGATACCACCCTCGTTAGCTGCGTCAACAGGCCCAAAACAAGATAAAAACCTGGGGAAGCCTTCCTTCCCATGGATTCCAGAATCCTAAAAACAAGGGAGACACCGAATTAACAAACTTAATCCCAATAGTTACATTTCGCAGTACTATGGAAGAGCAAGAAACACAGAAAGGAAAAACAAAACCAAATGTGAAACCCATAGGAAAGATCACTTCGTTTTTTGAGTTGTTCCAGGGTCAAAGAACACTGGCGGAAGAGAAGGCTTCCCTATGGATTTTCCTACCAACTCTACCCTTGCAGCCTCCGCAATGCATCCTTACCCATCCTTTTTTCCCCTGTCCTCTTCTTCCTTGTTTTACACTTAATATGCATTTCTTTGCCCCATTGTTCCTGACTTCAAAATTACTTTAAAGTATAATGTAAGTTTCAGCTCTAGATAGTTTTTACTGTGTTTAAGTTCTAGACTTCTTGTCTGGTTGGCCTGAAGCAGCAGTGCTTGGCTAATTTTAGAAGATGAATTAAGGAGGAGAATCAAAATCTGGCTTCATCCCTCATTTTGAAAGTCCTCACATGTGTGAACACCTCAACACACTCTTCCAAGCCACTCCAGAGCCACCACCTAGGGCTAGAAATGTTTACATAATTAACATGGTCTGCTCTCAGAAGGGTAGGTGAGGGAAGAAGCCTGTGCAAGCCCTGGCAGCATGGAGAAGTAAGGCTATTTTGGCAGAGAATTCTCCGAGCCCTGGTAAATGGAGTGTGGACTCTATGCATATCCATAGAAAGATATGTGGCTAGGAGAGGCGCCAGGACATGAGAACCTCTTACCCAGGTTCTGATGTCCTGGGTTCTACATGCTGTGTGTATGCTCCAGAGTTTAAGGGGATATTTGTGTTTAACAGTACCTGAAATGGTCTTTCCAATGCAGTTCTAAGGTTAACCTTCCATGCTATCTTTTCAAAAATGACCATTTTTCTGATTCATGTATGAGTGTATGTATCTGGTACTATCACTTTTGGCAATACACTTTTACCTGCTGGACATAAGACTGTATATTTGACATTAGATTAGATTTTGACAATAATTACAAAATTAGATTCCTCTACCCATTTAGGGTTACTGACTGGGTCTGAAAATTAAATGACAAAGACAGGAGAAAAGGAGAAAAGTTTATTTAATATGAGTTATATGTGACACAAGAACCTTTGTTAGGAGATTAAAACCCAAAGAAACAGACCCAAGTATTTTATGCTACTTTTGATGAAGCATGTGACAAGAATCTAATGAACAAAATTAACGAACAAACAAAACAAAAACAGACTGATAGATACAGAGCACAGATTTATGGCTGCCAGATGGGAGGATGGTTGGAGGGCTGGGTACTAGAATTATTTGGGTCATGGCAGTGTAGATTATAAAAATGCTGACTCACTGTATTGTACACCTGAAACTAATATAACAAATATAAGATTGTATACCAAGTATTCTTGAATAAAAATGAATTTAAATAATAAGGTGAAGAGATTAAGAATTACAAATTGGTATTCACAAAATAGTCATGGGGTGTAAAGTACAGCATAGGGAATATGGTCAATAATATTATAATAGCTACATACAGTGCTAAGTGGGTACTAGAGTCACTGGGGGATCACTTTGTAAATTACGTAAATGTCTAACCACTGTGCTGTACACCTGAAACTAATATAAAAATAATGTTGAATGTCAACTGTAATTGAAAATAAAGAGAAAAATGCTGGTAAAGACTAACATGACTAGAATTATCTATTGATCCCTTTAACAGATAGAGAAAGGGAGAATACATTCTGTCTGACATGTGCTGACTGACACCTCCCACAGGCAACTCTGATTGGTTTATGGCCCATTTCTTTAAAAATTCAAGGTATATTTTGTGCTGGATATGCTATAACTTCTTAACATTCTTAAAGGAAGCTACCTTTTGCGAACATCTACTTAGCTGACAGGACTAATACTTCTAATGTGAGCAGGACACCTTGCTAAAGGTTTAAGAGTTAACAGCTATACTGAGAGTACATATAACTTCAGATTGTGGTTTTGGAATGCTATGATATGAAAACACAAAGATTTTTTACTGTCTTGAAACCTATATTAAAAACTGGAAAATATCAATGATTTATTAGAGGGAAGTCAGCACCTGAAAATAGCTGTTATAAATATTGAATCTTGTAGATGACTACTATCCCTAATAAACACCCTATATAGCTATTATTGTAAACCAGTTTTAGAAAATGATGTTAAGAATTCAGAAGGACATATTCACAAATAACAATCTACCATTATAGAAAGGTACTAGCGATCTCAAAACTCAGCAAAGACTTTGGTATTCCCAAGATGGTCATTTGGTGAAGCCCTTTTCTCCATATCTTTTCCAACACCTGTTGATTTATTGATAATAGTCATCTGACAGGTGTGAGGTGATATATCATTGTGGTTTTAATTTGAATTTCTTTGATGACTGATGTTAAGCATCTTTTCATATGTCTATTGGCTATCTGTATGTCCTCTTTGGAAAAGTGTTCGTTTAGGTGCCCTGCCATTTTTTAATTGAATTGTTTGGTTTTTTGGTGTTGAGTTATAAAAGTTCTTTGTAAATTTTGGAGCTATTACTGGTGAATATGTTCTCCTATTTAGTAGGTTGTCTTGTCATTTTGTTGATGGTTTCCTTTGCTGTGAAAAAAATGTTTAGTTTGATGTAGTGACACTTGTTTATTCATTTATTTGTTTGTTTCCCTCACCCAAGGAAGTATATTACCAAAAAAATTACCAAGAGAAATGCCAGAGAGTTTATTGCCTATATTCTCTTCTAGAAGTTCTATGGTTTGGGGTCTTACATTTAAAACTTTAATCCATTTTGAGTTTACTGTTGTATACGGTGTAAGAAGGTGGTCTAGTTTCCATGGTATTTCTGGGCTCTCTATTCTGTTGGATTTATCTATGTATCTGCTTTTATGCCAGTAACATCCTGTTTTGATTGTTGTGAGATTGTAGTATAGTTTGATATCAGGTGGCATGATAACTCTAACTTTGTTCTTTTTCAGAATTGCAGTGGCTATTCAAATTATTTTAAAGTTCCATATAAATTTCTAGTTTATTTTATCTAGTTCTGTGAAAAATGCCATTGCTATTTTGAAAGAAATTGCACTGAATCTATAGATTGCTTTGGGTAGCATGCACATTTTAATTATGTTAATTTTTCCTAACCATGAGCATGGTACAGGCTTCTATTTATTTGTATCTTATCAAATTCTTTCTTCAATGATTTATAATATTTTAAGTACAGATCTTCAACCTTTTTCAGTTAAATTTATTTCTAGGTATTTCATTTTTGATGCAGTTGTAAATAGGATTGTTTTCTTAGTTTCTCTTTCTGAAAGTTCACTGTCGGTGTGTAAAATGCAATCAGTTTCTGAATATTAATTTTATATATCACTACTTTACTGAATTCACTTATCAGTTCAATAGATTTCTGGTGGAATCTTTAGGGCTCTTTACATTAGTATTATGTCATCTGCAAGTAATGATTGCTTTATCTCTTCCTTTCTATTTTGGGTGACTTTTATTATTTTTTTCTTGTCTTGTTGCTGTGGCTAGAACTTCCAAAACTATGTTGAATAAAAGTGATGAAAGTGGACATCCTGGTCTTGTTTCTGATCTTCAGGAACATGTATTTAGCTTTCCCACATTGAGTATGCTATTAGCTGATATGTGAGTTTTTCATATATGGCTTTTATTATGTTGAGGTATGAGTATGCCTCTTCTCTTCACGTTTAACTGAGATTTTTTTTAATAAAAGGTTACTGGATATTGTCAAGTTTTGGCTCTATTGATATGATTTATGCTTTTTATTCTTAATTTTTTTATGTGGTGTATTACATTAATTGATTTGCAGATATTGGAATGAATCCCACTTGATCATGGTGTATGATCTTTTTAATGTATTGCTGAATTAGCTTTGCTAATATTATGTTGAGAAATTTTGCATCTCGATATTGGCCTATATTTTACTTTTTTCCAAAATATTTTTAGAAAGAGGGGGTAGGAGGGAGAAAGAGAGGCATAGAAACATCAATGTATGGGGACCTGTCCTACAACCCATGCATGTGCTTTGACTGGGATTCAAACCAGTGAGCCTTTGGTTTGAAGGCTGATGCTCAATCCACTGAGCCACACTAGCCAGGGCTATAATTTACTTTTAAATAATGTATTTGTCTGGTTTTGGAATCAGAGTAATGCTGACCTTGTAAAATGAGCTTGGGAGTTTTCTCTTGAATTTTTAAAAATAGTTTTAGAAGGAGAGGTGTTAGTTCTTTGAATGTGTGGGTAAAAATTATCTGTGAAGTAATCTGGTCCAAGTTTTTTGTTTTGGGGGAGTTTTTTATTACTAATTACATTAGTAGTTATTGGTCTGTTCACATTTGCTGTTTCTTCTTGACTCAGTCTTGGAAATTTTCATATTTCTAAAATTGATCTGTTTCTTCCAGATTGCCCAGTTTATTGGCATATAGTTCTTTATAGAATTTTCTTACAATCCTTTGTATTTCAGTGGTGTTAGTAATCACTACTCCTCTTTCATTTCTGATTTTTATTTTTTTAAATTACTTTTTTGTTGTTCAGTTAGTTGTCTGCATTTCTCCCCACCACCACTCCCTCTCACCCCAGCCAAACCCACCTCTCTCCCTTGCATCCACCCTCCCCCTTGGTTTTGTCCATGTGTCTTTTATAGCATCTCCTGAAAACCCTTTCCCTCATTGTCCCCCCACTCTGGTTATTATTAGATTGTCCTTAATTTCACTGTCTCTGGTTATATCTTGTTTGCTTTTTTCTTTTGTTGATTATGTTCCAGTTAAAGGTGAGATCATATGGTATTCATCCCTCACCACCTGGCTTGTTTCACTTAGCATAATGCTCTCCAGTTCCATCCATGCTGTCGCAAAGGAAGACACAGACGAATGGAAGCATGTACCATGTTCAGGGATTAGAAGAATGGACATCATCAAAATATTCATACTACCCAAAGCAATTTATAGATTCAGTGCAATCCCTATTAAAGCACTATTGACATATTTCACAGATATAGAACAAACATTTCAGAAATTCATATGGAACCATAAATGACCTCAAATAGCTGCAGCAATTTTGAGAAAGAAAAAAAAAGTAAGAGGGATCACAACACCTGATATCAAACTGTATTACAAAGCCATTGTAGTCAAAACAGCCTGGTGCTGGCTTAAGAACAGGCACATAGACCAATGGAACATAACAGAGAGCCCAGAAATAAACCCAAGTTTCTATGGTAAATGAATATTTGGCAAAGAGGGATGATTTTATTTATTTTTTTATGAGTCTGGTTAAAGGTTTATCAATTTTATTTATCTTTTCAAAGAACCAGCTCTTGGTTTCTTTGTCTTTGTTTTATTTCTTAAGACTCTATTCCATTTTTTCCCACTCTGATCTTTATTATTTCCCTTCTTCTACTCACTTTGGACTTTGTTTGCTTTTCTTTTTTCTAGTTATTTAAGTGTAAGATTAGGTTGTTTATTTAAAATTTTTCTTGTTTCTTGAGGTAGGCCTGTTTTTCTATGACTTTCCCTCTTATAACTGTTTTTGCCATATTCCATAAATTTGGGGCTGTTGTATTTTTATTTTTATTATTTTCAAGGTATCTTTTGATTTCTTTCTTGATTTCACTGTTAAACCATTCATTTTTAATAATGTGTTATTTAGCTTCCATTGATGTGTGTTTTTGAATTTTCTTCTTCTAATTGATATCTACTTTTTTTTAAAAAAATTATTTATTTATTTTTTAGAGAGGGAAGGGAAGGAGAGAGAGAGAGAGAGAGAGAAACATCAATGTGCGGTTGCTGGGGGCTGGGGGTGTGGCCTGCAACACAGGCATGTGCCCTGACTGGGAATTGAACCTGAGGCACTTTGGTTCACAGCCTTTGCTCAATCCACTGAGCTACGCCAGCCAGGGCAAATATCTACTTTTATACCATTGTGATCAGAGAAGATGCTTGATATAATTTCAGTCTACTTAATTTGGTGGCCAAACATGTGGTTTATCCTAAAAAATGTTCTGTATGTAATTGAGAAAAGTGCAATGGAGTAAAATGGTTTAATATGTCCATAAATCAATTTGATTTGATATGCCATTGAAGGCTGTTGTTTTCAGGTTGATTTTCTGTCTGGCAGACATACCCATTGATTCCCACCAACATTTTACTTGGGTTCCCTTTCCCCACATCCTCCCCAACACTTGTTTATATATATACATATGCATATATACATATACATATATATGTTTTTTGTTTGTTAATTTATTGATGGTGACCATTCTGACAGGTGTGAAGTGACATTTTATTATGGTTTCAATTTGCATTTCTCTGATGATTAGTGATGTTGAGCATCTATTCATATATCTAATGGCCATCTGTATTTCTTTTTTGCAGAAGTATCTATTCAGATGTTTTGCTTATTTTTAAATTGGATTGCTTTTTTTCTTTGGTGTTGGGTTTTATAAGTTCTTTATATATTTTGGATATTAACCCCTTTTCAGATGTTTCATTGATGAATATGTTCTCCTATTCATTGCTTTTCTTTTCATTTTCTGATTATTTCTTTTGCTGTACAAAACCTTTTTAGTTCAATGTAGTTCAATTTGTTTATTTTTCTTTTGGTTCCCTCTCTTGAGGTGATATATCAGAAAAGATATTACTATAAGAAATATCCAAGATTTTACTGCCTGTTTTCTTCAATGATTTTTTATGGTTTTGGGTCTTACATTGAAGTCTTTTATCCATTTTGTGTTTACTATTTTGTGTGGTGTAAGAAGGTGGTCTAGTTTAATTTTATCCCCCACAGATCAGTCTAGTTTTCCCAACACCATTTATTAAATGGACTGTCTTTACCCCATTGTATATTCTTGTGTCCTTTGTAAAATATTAATTGACCACAATGATTTGGGTTTATTACTCCACTCTCTATTATATCCTATTAATTTGTAGGTCTGTTTTTATGCAAGTACCATGCAGTATTGATTACTATGGCCATGTAGTATAAGTGTATGACTTCTGGAACTTTGTTCTTTCTGAAGGATTTTTTTTAATGTAAGGATCCTTTTTTAAAGCATATTTTATTTCTTATACTATTACAGTTGTCCAATTTTCTTTCCCTTTTATCACCCTCTTCCCTGTACACCCTTCCCTCCAGCAATTTCCCTACCTCTTAGTTCATGTCCATGGGTTGTACACGCAAGTTCTTTGGCTTCTCCATTTCCTATATCATTCTTAACATTCCCCTGTCTATTTTATGATTACCAAATATGGTTCTTCCCTGTTTCTTTCCCCTCATTCTCCTCCTCAATTTCCCCACTGGTAACCCTCTATGTGATCTCCATTTCTGTGATTCTGTTCCTGTTTTAGTTGTTTACTTTGTTTTGGGTTTTTTTGGTAGTTGTTGAAGTACGGTTGTCCCATTTCCTGCCCCCCTACCCAAGAGCCCTCTGCTCATTCATCCCCACCTCCGACCTTTGTATCTACGACCTTTGTATCAAGATATAAAGATCAATATTGGCATCTTTATTTAGATGCCAATAAACCCTTTGGCTTTATCCATGTGTCCTTTATACATGTTCTTTGATGGACCTTCCCCTTTTTTCCCCATTGTCCCCCCCAACTCTTCTGGTTACCATAAGTTCGTTCTTTATTTCAATGTCTCTGGTTACAGTTTGCTTGCTTGTTTGTTTTCTTGTTTAGGATCTCACTTATAGGTGAGATCATATGGTATTTGTCTTTCACCACCTGGCTTATTTCACTTAGCATAATGCTCTCCATCCATCCATGCTGTTACTAAGGGTAGGAGTGCTTTCTTTCTTTCTGCCATGTTGTATTCCATTGTGTAAATGTACCATGGTTTTTTTATCCACTCATTTAATGATGGGTAATCAAGTTGCTCCCAACATTTGGTATTGTAAATTGTGCTGCTATGAACATTGGGGTGCACAGATTCTTTTGATTTGGTGTTTCAGGATTCTTAGGGTACAATGTGAGCAGTGGTATTGCTGGATCAAAAGGCAATTCCATTTCTTTTGTTTGTTTTGTGAGGAAATTCTGTACTGTTGTCCACAGTGGCTGCATTAGTCTGCATTCCTACCAACAGTGTACTAGGGTTCCCGTTTCTCCACAACCTCTCCAGCACTTGTTTTGAATTGTTAATTATGACATTCTGACATGTCTGAAGTGGTATTTCATTGTGTACTTAATTTGCATCTCACTGATGCCTAGAGATGGGAAGCATCTTTTCTATGTCTCTGGTCCCTCTGTATGTCTACCTTGGAGAAGTGTTTGTTCAGGTCCTTTGCTATTTTTTAATTGGGTTGTTTGGGTACCTGGAGTGGAGGTGTGTGACTTCTTTATATATTTTGCAGATCAAACCCTTGTCTGAGGTTTCATTGGCAAACATATTTTTATGAGGTCCCAATTGTATATCCCGTCCTTTATGTCCTTTATTTCACCTATACATATAGAGGATGTATAGATGAAAGTATTACTGCCTGGAATATCAGAAATTTATCTGCAACCCTGACTGGCATAGTTCAGTGGATTGAGCATGGGCTGCGAACCAAAGTGTCGCAGGTTCAATTCCCAGCCAGGGTACATGCCTGGGTTGTAGGCCATAACCCCCAACAACCGCACATTGATGTTTCTCTCTCTCTCTATCTCCCTCCCTTCCCTCTCTAAAAATAAATAAATAAAATCTTTAAAAAAAATTATCTGCCTGTGTCCTTCTCTAGGACTTTTTTTTTAAAGATTTTATTTATTTATTTTCAGAGAGGGAAGGGAGGAGGTGAGATAGAGAGACACACACACACACACACACACACACACACATCAATGTGTGGTTGCTGGGGGCCATGACCCGCAACCTACGCATGTGCCCTGACTGGGAATCGAATCTGTGATGCTTGGTCTGCAGCCCGCACTCAATCCACTGAGCTATGCCAGCCAGGGCCTTCTCTAGGACTTTTATGGTGTTGTATCTTATATTTATATCTTTTATCAATCGAGTTTATTTTTGTCTGTTGTGTAATTTAGTGGTCGAATTTTCTTTGTTTTTTTGCATGTGGCTGTTCAGATATCCTGACATCATTTGTGGAAAAGGCTATTTTTTACTCCATTTTATTCTTCTGTTCCCTTTGTTGAATATTAATTGACCATAAACACATGGGTTTATTTTTGTACTCCCAATCCTGTTCCATTGGTCTATGAATCTGTTCTGATGTCAATACCAGACTGTTTTGATTATTGTGGCCTTGCAATATAGTTTTATATCAGCTATTGTTATCCCTCCTACTTTGTTCTTTCACAAATTGTTGTCTTTTATGGTTCCATGTAAATATTTGAAAAGTTTGTTTCGTGTCTGTGAAATATGACATTGGTATTTTATAGGATTGCATTGAGTCTATAAATTGCTTTGTGTAGTATGTATATTTTGATGATGTTCATTTTTCCAATCCATGAACATGGTATCACCTTCCATTTATTTGTGTCTTCCTTAATTTCTTTCTTCAGTGTTATGTAGTTTTCCGAGTACAGGTGTTTTACCTCCTTGGTAAGGTTTATTCCTAGGTACTTTACTTTTTATTGTTTCTATAGCAAATGATATTTTTTCTAGATTTCTGATTCTGATATTCAACATTGGTGTATAAAAATACCTTCAATTTCTGAATATTGGCTTTGTATCCCACTGTTTTGCCAGATTACCTATTAGGTCGGGTAGTTTTTCTGTGGAGTTACAGGATTTTCTACACACACTACTGTATCATATGCAAACAGTGACAGTTTTACTTCCTCCTTTCCAATTTGGATGTCTTTTATTTCTTCTTCTTGTCTGATCACTATAGCTAGGACTTCCAATAGTATGTTGAATAGAAGTGGTAAAAGCAGACACCCTTTTCTTTTTCCTGATCTTAGTGGGAAAGCTTTTAGGTTTTGCCCATTGAGTATGATGTTGGCTGTAACCTTAATTATGTTGAGGTATGCTCCCTCTACTCCAACTTTTCTGAGTGTTTTTATCATAAATGGGTGCTGTCCTTTATCAAACGTTTTTTCTGCATCTAAATGATCATGTGATTATCTTTCACATGATCATTTAGACATGATTTGTCTTTCATTTTGTTTATGTTACATATTACATTATTGATTTGTGAATATTGTATCATCCTTGCATCCCTGTGATGAATCCCATTTGATTATGGTGTATGATCTTTTTAATGTATTGTTGAATGAGGTTTGCCAATATTTTGTTGAGGATTTTAGCATCTATGTTTGTTAGAGATATTGGCATATAGTTTTCTTTCTTTGTTGTGTCCTTATCTGGTTTTGGGATTAGAATGATGCTGGCTTCATAAAAAGAGTTTGGGAACCTTCTGTCTTTTTGGATTTTTTGAAATAGTCTGAGAAGGAGAGGGGTTAGGTCTTCCTTGAATGTTTTGTAAATATCTCCTGTGAAACTGTCTGGCCCAGTGCTTTTGTGCCTGGTGTTTTTTGATTACCTCTTAGATTTCATCAGCTGTTATAGGTGTGTTCAGGATTTCTCCTTCTTCTTTCAGTTTTAGGAGGTTATATTTTTCTAGAAATTCGTCCACCTCACTCAGGTTTTCAAATTTCTTGGCATATAATTGTTCATATGAATTTGTTAAATTCCTTGTATTTCTGTGGTATCAATTGTGATATCTCCTCTTTTATTTCTGATTTTATTTATTTGGGTCCTCTTACTTTTTTTCTTGATGAGTCTGGTTAAAGGTTTGTCAATATTGTTTATCTTTTCAAAGAACCAATGGATTTATTCATCATTTGGATTGCTCTTTTAGTCTCTGTGTCATTTAAATTTGCTGTGATCTTGGTTATTTCCTTCCTTCTACTAGGTCTGGGCTTTGTTGTTGTTCCTCCAGTTCTTGAAAATATAGGGTTAGGTTTTTCTTTGAAATGCTTCTATCTTTTTTAGGTGGACCCATTTCACTATAAATTTCCCTCTCAGAACTGCCTTTGCTGTGTCCCATAAATTTTGGAGTGTTGTGTGTTCATTTGTTTCCAGAAACTTTGATTTGTTCCTGACATCATTATTAACCCATTCATTGTTTAATATCTGCATGTATTTTAGTGTTTTTCATTTTTTTCCTTGAGATTGGTTTGTAGTTTCAGGCCCCTTTTTCTGAGGTGGGTCTCCTGTAGGCAGCATATGTGTGGGTCATATTTTCTTATCCAGAAAAAATGCTTGATATGGTTTCAATTTTCTTGAATTTGTTGAGGCTTGTTTTGTGTTCTATCATGTGGTCTATCTTTGAAAATGTTCAATATTCATTTGAAAATAATGTGCATCATGCTTATTTGGGATGGAGTGATATATTTATAAAATATATAAATATATGAATTAAGTCCATTTGATATAGGGCATTGTTCAGTGCCACAAGATTTCTTTTGATATTTTGTTTGCAAGATATGTCCATTGTTGATAGTGGGGTGTTCAAATCCCCTAGTATAAGTTTGTTGCTGTCTATATCTTTCTTGAAGTCCTCCAAGATTTTGGTTGTGTATTTGGGTGCTCCTATGTTGGGTACATATATGTTTCCAATGTTTATGTCTTCTTGATGGATTCTTCCTTTGAGAATTATGAATTGTCCTTCAGTGTCTCTTACGGGTTTTGTTTTGAAATCTATTATGTCTGCTATGAGTATTGCTACCCCATGTTTTTCCTCCTGTCCATTTGCTTGGAATATTATTTTCAACACTTCACTTTCAGTCTGTGTGGGTCTTTTTTTTTTTCTGAGGTGGGTCTCCTGTAAACAGCCTATGTGTGGGTCATATTTTCTTATCTGTTCAGCTACCCTGTTTCTTTTGATTTGAGCATTTAATCCATTTACATTTAAGGTTATTATTGATAGATACTAATTCATTGCCTTTTTACCTAGTTTGATTCTGTGTTCCTCTTTCTGTTACTCTTTTTCTCCTCATCTTAAAGCAGTCCCTTTAGCATCTCTTGCAATGCTTGTTTGGTGGAGGTGTATTATATGATCCTTCTTTTGTCTGGGAAACTTCTTATTTCACTCCATTGTAATTGAGAGCCTTGCTGGATATAGTAGTCCTGGTTGCAGGCCTTTGCTTTTCAATACTTAGAATATTTCCTGCCAATGTCTTCTGGCTTGTAGTATTTTTGTTGAGAAGTCATCTGCTAACCTTATCAGGGCTCCTTTGTATATTATTTCTTATTTCTTCCTTGCTGCTTGTAAGATTATTTCTTTGTCTTCAAATATTGACATTTTAATTATGATGTATCTTGGAGTAGGCCTCTTTGGTTTATTCTTGATTGGAACTTTCAGTGCTTTCCTGACTTCTGTGACTTTTTCTGTCATCAAAATAGGGTAAAGTTTTCCATCTTTACTTTTTCAAACAGGTTTTCTACTTCTTGCTACCCTTCTTCTCCTTCTGATATTTCTATTATACACATATTATTATTTTTCATGCTTTTCTGCCATCCCCTTAATCCCTCTTCATTCTTTTTTTAGTCTTTTTTCCTTTTCTTGCTCTTTCTGGGAGTTTTTTTTTTCTACTGTGTCCTCCAGCTCACTGATTTTATCCTCTCCTTCATCTAGCCTACTTTTTATTCCTTCTACTGTGTTATTCAATTCAGAAATTGTATTCTTCATTTCTTCTTAGCCCTAGTTGATTGGTTCTATGTCCTTTTTTCCTTCTGATATAGTTTTCAGTGAGTTCCCCATAGTTGCCCTGTAGTTTTTGGTAATTTGCACTGAGCTCATTGAGCTTCCTTATAACCATTGCTTTCAACTCAATATCTGATAGTTGACTTGCCTCTTTCATTTAGCACACTTTCTGAAGATTCCTCCTTTACTTTTGATTGGGGGTTGTTTCTTTGTCTTCCCATTATTTGTTAAACACTTCTGGTTTGTTTCTGCTTCTTAAATTGATCTGTTTTGACCCCCTGAATTTGTGGCATAAACTTCTATGGTAGGAGACCTGTGAGATTCTGTGGTGCAGTCTCCTTGATCTCCTGAAATTGATGCTCGCTTGATGCCCTTTATGCTATTTATGTTGGCTCTCTGGATGTAATTTGGTTTTAATTGTTGTTGAGTCTTTCATTGGTGGGTCTTTCCCTTCAGCTGGTTGACTGTGAGTCACTTCTCCCAGAACTCCATGTATGCTGTTGTGTATGTGGTGCTGAAAGAAAACCACAAAGCCCAGGAAACAAACCCACACCTGCAAAAATAACTCCCTTCTGCAATCCCACTATCAACAGCAAATGAACCAGTATTAAAAGGATGTAATGAGATGAAGAATGTTATAAGAAAGAAGAGTGAATATTGGGTGACCTACTGAAAGAAAAATGATTTTGAGAGGATACAGGAAGGAGTACTTGTAAGAGTTGGGAGTCAGAGCAATGTGAAGAGAGAAAGTAAGGTTTACATCATGCATAAAAAAGGAAATGAGAAATGTGGAATGGAATAAGAGAAGGGAAGGATGTAGTATTGGGTTTAAACAGAAATTAAAATATAGTAAAGTGAGATAAAGAAAGAAAAAGAAAGTTAAGAAAGTAAGTAAATAATGAAAATATAGGAGCCTGATCGCAGTGAAAGATCCACCACAGCACTATCCACAACAAGTGAGCTAAAATTACTATATGTGGTATGTGAGTAAGATGGAAAAAATGAAGAAAAAAAAGCTTAAGAGGGGTATACAGGAATGGAGAGGGCTTTTGAAATGATAGCAGGAAAGGGAATACTAAGAGTGAGATACAAAATCCAGGCTAAGAAAGGAAAAAATTAAAATTTGTGATGAAAGGAAAAATTAAAAAAGGAGAATAAAGAAAAATAAAAGAGCAGATGAACCAGAAATGGAAGAAAAAAAAGAAAATACCAGGCTAAGACAGGGTAAAATTAGAAATTGAAATGCAAAAAGGTGTAGGAGAGGGGACCAGTAAAATTTGATACTTGAAATATAAAATTTGTGAAAATCTAGAGGTACAATTGAAAAAAAAATTGCAACAACAAATAACCTACCACAATCAGCTAGGAAAGATTTCTAAAGGTGAAGAGTGCACGAATTTTAAGAGTGGAGGAAAAGGATGTGAGATGACCATTGACAAGAAAATTGGTTTTGTTTGTTTGGACAGGGGAAAAATAGCAATAGTATGGAGTGGAAACAAGGGAAACAAGTTGTAGCAAGAGAGAAAAAATTTAAAATGAAAATAATGAGAGAAAAGAAGAAAGTAAAATAGGGTAAGAGAAAGGAGGGGGAAATATGTGAATTGAAAAAAACTGTAATATAAAATCTAGTGACAATATGCACAAACTTGCTAGACAAGATATAAATATTAAAAGGCTATGCAGGTAAGAAAATATCACAAATCATGGAGAAGACCAAGGTAAATTTCATCTCAGTAGGCTTAGTATTTACCAGTTTTTTTCTTTCTAGATATGCCATTGGTGATGTCAGATGTTGACCCCATCTGACCTTAAGCAGCCTGTTTGAGACTTCTAGGGATCTACTGTCTGTGGCTGACTCCTATAGTTGTTAATCTTGTCACTCTGCAGTCAGCCATCAGATTTAAGTACCATAGGGTTGGGAAGAAACCCTCCTGGGGTCAGGGATATTGTTTTCCCTCAGGCTGCTGCTCAGAGCAGTGTGTTCTGCCTGAGCAGAATGGCTGCTGCTCTATGGGGGATGACTCAGCACCAGGATGCCTGCGTCTACTCTCTCAGTTCTCTCCCAAAATCCTCCATCCCAAGTCTTTCCTCAAGCATCTCTAGTCTACCCTGCCCTCCCCCTTAGCCAGGGGTCTACTGTCTGTGGTTGTTTCCTTCAGTTGTAAATCTAATCACTCTGAACTCAGTAGACATTCTTAAGCACCACAGGGCCAGGGCAGAGTCCCTCCTGGGATTGGGGCTATTGTTTCCCTCAGGCTGCTGCCACTCATCTGCCTGAGCATGATGGCTGCTGACATATGGGTGATGATTCAGCACCAGGATCTCAGTGTCTACACTCTTAGCTCTATCCCCAAAGTTTCCAACTCTCCTTGGACATCTCCAGCCCACTCTGCCCCTGCCTTTGCCATAGCCCAGGGTAAGTGGCTGCAAATGAAAATTTGTGTGTTGTCCCTGTAAATGGTCAACACACAATCCAGCACTCAGTCTACAGTAGAGAGCAACCCTGCCACTTTTTGATACTCTTTGTTATCTGTGTACTATTTGGGCTCTGGTGCTCTAGGCTGAAGATCTCAACTTAGGGTTTAGACTCCATTCTTCTCAAGGGGATCCAACCAGCTGCTTAATTATCTCTCCAGTGCTGCCACCTGTGGGCACTCAGCCAGCCCTCTTGAGTCTCTACCATGCTTGTTACTAGATAAGTTGTGCTGAAGCTGATTCTTTTGTCTGTCCAAGGTTATAAGGCTTCTCTCCCACTATTGCTCAGTTGTTTGTTTTGGGTGATTTGATTTTTCCACAATTTAGTTGTAATGCCAGTCCTAGGAAGTGGTTAGTGTGACTTCCATTCACTCCTTTGCCATCTTTCTCCCCCTCCTCTTTTTATTTCTTTCTGTGATTTTATATAATCTGCTTTGCCAGCTTTCTTCATGGGGCGAACTTTTGTGGTAGGGTTCTGTGGGACTCAGTGGTGAAGTCTCTTTCATCTCCATGTCTGGATGCTCTAGGGTTGCCATTTCTTCCATTTCTGTATGCTCTCTTGTTGAACTTAGGCTTTACCTGTTGGTAGCCCCTTTGTTGGTGGGCTATCCCCTTCCACAAATTTACTGGTATTCACACAGGTTTTGGTTAACATAGCAGTATCACCAATCAAAAATATGGCAGCTAAAAGAACCCTGCTAGTACATCAATAGTCTCAATCCCAAATAAAATAAGGTTAATAAAGGTGAAGAGAGATTGTGGATATTATAAGAAATGACAAAGGGAATATGATATGACTAAAAGAGGGAAACATGTTGTTGAGTGGTAAGAGGGAGGAGAATTGATAAGAGTTGGGATACAACCAAAGTGAAGAAAGGAAGAGAAAAAAATTTAAAACATAAGGAAAACACAAAAAGGGCAATGGGAACAATGTGGTAAGAAGAGGGAAGAGTATATTATGAGGTTTGAAGTAAAATTGAAATAAAATTGGGAGCAAAATTGTTGAAAAACCATAGCAGGGTCCATATCAGCCAGTGCTGAAAAAAGTTTAAAGAAGTGGAGCAGAAATAAAAATAGCGTAGAAAAGTGTAAAGTGAATATGAGATGTCTGCAGTAAAGAAAAATGATTTTGAGTATGGGTAAAGCAAACTAATAAGAGTAAGGAGTAAAGCCCAAGATGAGAGAGGGGAAAAATAAAGAAAAAAAGGGAGAGAAAAGCAAAATGTAGTGAGAGAGCATGAGAGTATTCTATGGGGTTTAAACTACAAACAAGTAGTGAACAAAAAGAGTTCCTTTGGAGAAATACAGCAATAGCCCTGATATTTCACCAAACTAGCCACTGTTTATAAAAGGTGAAAAATAAATGACTCTTATTAGAAGGAAAAAAGAATTTGAGCTGATTTAAGAAAGAAAAGCACAAATGCAAGTGTAGATGGAGGAGAAATAGTGAGAGTAAGGGGTAGAAACTTGGCATAGTGTGAGAGAAAATAAAGTTAATCACAACAGTGGCAATGCTCAGGAAGATGGTGAAATGGATTAAGACCAGGGAAGGGTGCTGTGTGGGATTTGAAATAACAGCAGTATGATAAGAAATATATAATCTGATAAAAAGAATAAAAAGGAAAAACCAAGAGTAATGCGTTATTGGAATATGAGTGAAGTGAAAGAAGAAAAATTAAAATGCAATATGAAAGGGAGAATAAAAAAACATATCAAACAATAAAAACAAAGAAACAAAAACAAAGACTAAACAGAAAGAAGAGAAATTTTAAAAAAATGCAAGTTCTGAAGGTGAGCAGAGTGGCATTTGTCTCAGCTGTCCATGTTTGCCTTTTGACTTTTCTGGATCATCTCTGGTTTTCTCATAGCTCGAGGTTCTATTTGACTTATTCTTGAAAAAGAAAAAAAAGCCTCCTACTCATTTTAAACCTGCCAATTTGGTGTTGCGGTTCTTCTGGGATCCTCCATGCAGACGTGGGCTGGGCTTCATTTCTTTCCTATTTTTTGGTTCCTTGATGGGGGCTCAGCCTGGACTATAATATTCACAGTACCCAGTTTACAGTCCACACCCTAAGAGCACTAGGCGGCCTACACTATCCACCCAGTGCATATGCTCTAGGCCAGCACCTATAATTCACCTCCTTTTGCAACCCTTTGATCAGTCCTTGCGGTGCACTGAGTGGGAGCAAATTGTGCCACCCCTCTTCCCTCTTTGTTGGCCTCAATGTCCCTGCAGGGGAGCTCTGTTCCCCTATTGAATGAAGTCTTTCTGGGGGCCCCTGACCCTGCTATCCAACCTTAATCAATATGTATGACACCCCAAATGGGAACAAATAGCCCCACCCTTCCTCCCTCTTTGCTGCCTTGGTCACTGTGTGAGGTCCCTGCACATTGGCAGAGATCATTTTTTATAAAAGTCCCCTTGGGTGCTGCCTGCTGCTCCTAAAAAGTGCTCGACTTTCAACACATTCCAGCTCTCTGACTAGTCCAGAATCTATTGGGGACACACCCATTCATGGTCCCTCTCCACTTCCAGCTCCAGGTGTCACCCAGCTCCCCAATTTCTTGGTACTGTCCCAGCCAGTAACAGCCAACCCAGCCAGGTACATTGCCAGTTTTGTGTCACTTCCCTTTTAGACACTTTAGATCACACATCTCAGTACAGTATACAATGCATTTCTTAGTTTGAATATGTGTCGTCATGTGATAAACCACATTGTAAATAGTTTGTTTTCTTATAAAAATCATTATCAAAATGCTATTTTACACTTTTCAGTTTCTGAAAATGGCAGTCTGTTAGCAGCTCTTCAACAATCTCTTCATTACTCACTTGCACTCATGCAAGAGCACAGAGGGTTCATGATTACTGAAGACTATGAAATGTAAATCTACTTTAACTTTAATTTTAAGTATCTTTTATTGATTATGCTATCACACTTTTCCCAATTTTTCCCCTTTATCCTCCCTCTGGCCTGCACCCCCAAACACTCTGGAGTGGGAGACTGGGAGTTTCTCCCACTGTGGCAACCACCCTAGTCCACAGTCACCTCTGAGTCTCAGTTTTCTGTTGTCAGTCTCACCCATGCAGTCTGCTGACTCGCTGCAGGTTCTCTCTGTCTGTGGCCTTACCAGTCTGGTTGTTCTGGTTGACCATTTCTTTAATTCCTTGGTTGTCAGAGTTCCATGCAGCTTGATTTTCTGGCATTGTGGTTGTTTACTGGTTTTAGATTGGTTGTTATCCTTTTGGTTGTGCGAGGAAGTGAAGTGTTTCTACCTCTGCCTACATCTTGGCCAGAGCCCAATTTACCTACTTTAACTTTAAACCAAGCACTGATTTCTGCTCTGTACACTCCCACAACACAAAATGAACCACAATGTAGAGTTTTAAAAAACAGTAGTTCATTTCCTAAGCACTTCTTCTTTTTCCTATCATAATAATTATCCAAACTAAAACTCAATTTAAACCAAAACAAGAAGGTAAGTGTACCTGTAATTCTAAAATCATAACAAGCAATAACCCTTTGCCAATATTTACATGTTAGTCAATCCTGCAAGTCTGTTTCATTCTTCTAACCTAGGCTCAAAGTATCTGAAAATTTGACTGTCTATAAATCTTCCATATTCAAGTTTAAATATAACTAGCATTTTGAAGTAGATTAACTTCTGTAGTCTAGTGCCAGTTAATCCAAATATCAGTATCTGGATACTAAGTGTACCACAAAATACGTCCAGTTTTACACAGGTACTAACAAATATCTTTCAAAACTACATCTATCAATATGTCTCACATCAAGTTTATTCATTCCTTTTACAGAATATTTAAAATTTATGCGTAGTACCTCTGCCAGGAGGGATTGCAAAAATCCTGCTTCATATGAATTCCCCTCAAGAGAGTCAAAACCTTTCCCTATAAGCATTCAAGAATAAAAGCAGATTTGAAGCTGAAAGCACACTGTCATAGACAAATTTCCCTGATAAATTTGAGACACTGTAGATCACACAACTCTCAGTACACTGTAGGATGCTTTTCTTAGTTTGAATATGTGTCATGTGAAAAGCTACTTTGCAAGTAGCTTGTTTTGTTATAAAATGTCATTATGAGAATGTTGTTTTACACATTTCAAGTTCTGTCAAAGGCAGTCTGTTAGCAGCACTTCAACAAAATCTTCATTACTACTTGTAATGTTTCAAGAACTCAGAGTTTATGTTGGTTCACAGTGATTACTGAGGACAATGAATGTTAAACCTTATTTAACTTTAAACCAAGCTCTGATTTCTCCCCTGTATAATCCTGCAAGACCAAGTGAAACACAATGTGGAATTAAAAAAAACAAACAGTAGGGTAAAACATGTTCATTTCCTAAGCACTCTTTTTTTGTGATCATCATATATATTGAACCTGAAACTTAATTCAAACTGAACTATGAATGTAAGTGTACCTGAAATTCTAAACCCATAACAGGCAATAATGCTCCATAAATTCTTACCAGTTAGTCAACAGTCTAAGTCTGTCTCAGTTTTCTAACCTAGGCTCATACTAACCTAAAGATTCTCTGTATATAAAACTTTCCATGCTCAAGTTTAAATATAATCAAAACTTTGAAATACACTAACTTCCGTATTTTAACACAAGTTAACCATAATTATCAGAAAAGGAAGAGGGTGGTAAGGTAGGTAGGAGCTGAACCCACTTGCTCCTGCACCCAACTGGGATGCCTAGATGATCTTCTGAAAAGCAGAGGGGACATCCACGGGAGTCCCAACTTATGTGAAGTTTGAAAGCCAAAGATTGCAGAGGATGTTGAAAACAGGTGGCAAGGAGGTTGCATTTGAATGATAAGGTCACTGGGACCTGCTCAGGGACCAATGCTGATGAGGTCCCGAGCCTGGCACTTGGCACTGGGGGCAGCTGTTTTCACAGGAGCATTGGAGGAGAGCTGGATCGGTGATTGTAACTATGCAGCTCCCTCCCTTTCCAGAGCAGGGAATGAAGTCCCACACCAGGAGAGACCAGGATGCTTGAAGTTGTTGGGGAAAATAAATATGCAGTGGGAGATGCACAGAGGTGGTGTTCCCCAACTGGGACTGTGGTCAGCAGCTTGGACAGTACCAGAGAAACTGGGAAGCTGGGTGATACCTGGAGAAGGGTAAAGAGTTGGGCAACAACAGACCCTGACCCACATAGTCTCCAGACTGGTCAGAGAATTGGGCTGTGTGAAAAGCCAAGCGCTTGTTAAGAAAAGCAAACACAAACAAGAGGAATTTACTGAAAAAAGAAAGACCCTCAGCCACTGTTTAAGGAACTCTCACACAGTGGCTGGGCCAGCAAAGAGGGAGGAGGAGGGTCTCCATCTGCTCCAAATCAGGGTGCCTCATGGACTGATCAAAAGGGGCAGAAGGGGCTAAGAGAGGTAGCAGTCCCCAGAGAGACTTAATTTAATAGGGGAACTAAACTGCTCTGAAGGGACTTTGTGAGTGTGAGTGCAAAGTGGCGAGCAAAACAAAGAGGGAGGAGGAGTGCAAGTTGCTCCCACTTGGTGCACCTGACAGATCAATCAAAAGGTGGCATAAAGGGGTAGATTAAAGGTGCCAGCCTGGTGCATATGGTCAGAAGGGATCATGCAGCACTGTGAGAGCTTGGGGTGAAAGTTGGAAACCTGTGAATGTTGGAGCCCGGAAGGTTCCCCCAATGCAGAACCACAGGAAAGGAAAAATACAGAGCCTAGCACCACTCTACCTGCAACATCCAAGAAAACCAGCAGAACCTGCTTGGTGAATTCAAAGTCTGTAGTAGGCCCTGTTTTTCTTTTTTCTTTTTCTTTTTTTCCAAGTATAAGACACTAACAGCTAAGAAACAATTCACTTTGCTATTCTCAGGAACTAGCATTTTATTTTGCGTGTTTTATTTTAATTTTATTATTAATTTATTATTTTATTTCTCTCACTTCCAGGTAATTTTCTTTGTTTTATTTCATTCTCTGACTGGTTTTCTTTGTTCTTCCTTTCGTATTGCATTTTAATTTCTCTTCCTTAACCTCATTCATATTCCAATAACACACTACTCTTGGTCTTTTAATTTTTATTCTTTTTATTCAGATCATATATTTCTTTTCACATTTTTGTTGTCCCCATTCCCATAAAGCCCCCTTCCTTAGTCTTGGTCCATTTTACTATCTTTCTGAGCTTTATTACTGTTGTGCTTAACTTCACTCCCTCACACACTACACCATGTTTCTATCACTTATTCTCACTATATCTCACCATCTAACCTAGCATAAGTGCTCTGAGAGTCAGAGCACTTTCTGGAGTCAGCTCATATTCTTTTTCCTCTCTAACAAGAGTTTTATCTCTTTTAGTTGGATGAAATATCACGGTTATTGCTGTACATCTCCAGATGATCTCCTATCTGTTCTCCACAGGTTGGTACTTTAAATCCCATAGAATACTCTACTGCTGTCATAATACACTCTGTCTTTACCCTGCCCCAGATCACATAAAAGATAAGGTGGCAACTGTGAATACCAGTAAACCCACTGAAGGAGAACCCAACAACAAATGAGCCACCACTGGGTAAAACCCAAGTACAACTAGAAATCCCACTCAAATGGAAAATAACAGGCAACCCTAGAGCATCCAGACAAGGAGATCAAAAACACTACACCACTGAGTCCCACAGAACTCCTATCATAGGAGTTTACCCTACAAAGACAGCTAGAAGAGCAGAGCATTGGGAACTTCAGAAACAAACAAAAAGAGTCACATAAAATGGGGAGACAAAACAAAAACCTGCAATCAAAAGGAATGGAAGACTCTCCACTAAAAGAGCTAAATGAAATGAAGGCAAGCAAATTACCAGATATAGAACTCAAAAGAATGATTCTAAGGATGCTCAAGGAATTCACAGACAACTGAAAACAAGTGAATGAGAACTACAACAGCATGAAAAAGAAAATACAAACTATAAAGAAGAGCCAGGAGAAATGAGGTTGCAATTTCTGAAATTAAAAACACACTAGAAGGAATTAGAAGCAAGCTGGCTGAAGCAGAGGACCAAATTAGTGAGCTGGAAGACAAGGCACAAAGAAATACCCAGGCAGAGCAGACGCATGAAAACAGACAATCGATCAATCAATCAATCTTCAAGAAACTGCAAGACAAAATGGCATGTCTCCAGGAGAAGAAAAGGAGGAAGGCATAGAAACCCTGCTTGAAACAATGACAGAAAACTTTCCAAACTTGCAGAGGGGAAAATCATGCAATTTCAGGAATCATACAGGGTTCCAGTCATGAAGAAACCAAAGAGGCCTACTCTAAGACACTTCATAATTAAAATGCCCAGATTTAAAGAAACAGAGATAATCTAAAAAGCAGCAAGGGAGAAACAAGAGGTAACATAAACGGGAGCTCTGATAAGGTTAGCAGCTGAGTTCTCAACACAAACACTCCAATCCAGGAGTGAATGGCAACAAATGTTCCAAGTAATGAAAAGCAAAGGCTTGCAACCAAGACTACTCTACCCAGGGAGGTTCTTACTTAAAATGGAAGGTGAAATAAGGAGCTTCCCAAACAAAAAAAGGCTGAAGGAATACACCTCCACAAAACCAGCACTGCATGATATGCTAAAGGGACTGCTATGAGAAGAGGAAGGAAAAGAGTAAGAGAGATAGGAACACAGCTACAAAAGAGGAAAAATGAATAAGTACTTATCAATAATCACCTTAAATGATAATGGGTTAAATACTCCAATAAAAAGACATAGTGTAGCTGAGGGAAAAGAAAACATGACCAGCACATATGCTGCCTACAAGAAACCCACCTCAGAAAAAAAGATCTACACAGACTGAAAGTGAAGGGTTGGGAAAAAAAAATTCAAGCAAAGGACAGGAAATAAAGCTGGGGTAGTAATGTTAATATCAGACAAAATAAACGTGAAATCAAAAACCCATAAAAAGAGACACTGAGGACACTTCAAAATACTCAAGGGAAGAATCGATCAAAAAGATATAAACAGCCTTTTTTGCCATCTTAAGCCTGTGGAGCCTGTCAAGAACAGGACTTCTACAACAACAAATATGTCTGGAAGGCTGTGGTCCAAGGCCATTTTTGCTGGGTATAAACAGGGCCTCTGGAACCAGAGGGAGCACACAGCTCTTCTTAAAATTGAAGGTGATTATGCTCAAGATGAAACTGAATTCTATCTAGGCAAGAGATGTGCTTATGTGTACAAAGCAAAGAACAACACAGTGACTCCTGGTGGTAAACCAGACAAAACCACAATAATCTGGGAAAGGTAACTCAGGCTTATGGAAACGGTGGCATGGTTTGTGCTAAAATCCAAAGGAAACTTCCTAAGGACATTGTCTTCCTAAGGACATTGGACACAGATTCTTGTAATGCTGTACCCCTCAAGGATTTAAACTTATTGACAAGTAAATAAAAGCCCTGATGGGTATGGATTGGTTGGGGGCCTCTGGAAAAGCAAAGGATTCTGGGGTGGGGAACTTGGTTAGGTTGCAGGTTCAGTCCCTGGTCAAGATGCAAAGGGGAACCGACTGATGATTGTTTCTCTCACACGTCAATGGTTCTCATCCTCTATCTCTTCCTCCCTTCCTCCTCAAATAAGTAAATAAAATCTATTTTAAAAAGAAAAACCAAGACACAAATATTATAAGCTTATATCACACAACATGGCAGTACCCAAATATAGAAGGAAAATCTAGGAGGACTTCAAGAAAGATAAAGCAGCACACTGATACTAGGGGATTTTAACACCCCGCTCTCAAAAATGGATAGATCCTCCAAACAAAATATCACCAAGAAAATTTTGGCATTGAAGAAATCCCTAGATCAAATTGAATCATATATATATATATTTTATGTATATATTTTATATATACACATGTCTACACATATATGTATATTTTATATATGTACACATACATATATTTATGTATATATGTATTTCTATATTTTATATGTATATATACACATGTATTTATATAGACTTATGTATATAGGCATATATATATATGATGAGGTCCCATTTGTTTATATATATATAACCTTTCATCCCAAGAAAGCAAAATACATAGATTCTTTTCAAATGCATATTGAACATTTTCAGATAAACCACATGACAGAACACAAAACAAGCCTCAAAAAATTCAAGAAAATTGAAATCATATCAAGCATTTTCTCAAACCACAAGGGCCTGAAATGAGAAACCAACCTCCAGAAAAAACTCAAAAGCACCCAAATTCCTGGAGATTTAATAACATGTTATTAAACAATGAATGGGATAATAATGACATCAAGGAAGAAATCAGAAATTTTATGGAATGAAATGAAAATGAACACAGAACACTCCAAAATTTATGGGACACAGTAAAGGCAGTCTAGACAGGAAAATTCATGTAATACAGTCCTATGTAAAAAGAAATTTATTTTTTAAATTATTTTATTGTTGTTCAATTACAGTTGTCTGCACTTTCCCCCCACCACTCCACCCCCACCCCAGCCAAACCGAACTCCCCCCCTTGCTTCCACCCTCCCCCTTGGTTTTACATAGTAGTCCTTTACAGTAGTAGTTCCTGAAAACCCTTCTTCCCATTGTCCCCTCTGTCCTCCCCTCTGCTTATTGTTAGATTGTTCTTAATTTCAATGCCTCTGGTTATATTTTGTTTGCTTTTTTGTTGTTGTTGATTATGTTCCAGTTAAAGGTGAGATCATATGGTATTTGTCCCTCACCACCTGGCTTATTTCACTTAGCATAATACTCTCCAGTTCCATCTATGCTGTTACAAAGGGTAGGAGTTCTGTCTTTGTCTCTGTGGCATCCACCGTATAAATGTAGCATAATTTCTTGATTCATTCATTTACTTATGGGCACTTAGGTTGCTTGTGCTGCTATGAACATTATGGTGCACGGGTTCTTTTGGATTGGTGCTTCAGGGTTCTTGGGATATAATCCCAGCAGTGGAATCATTGGGTCAAAAGGCAGTTCCACATTTAGTTTTCTGAGGAAATTCCATACTGTTTTCCACAGTGGCTGTACCAGTCTTCATTCCCAATAGTGCACTAGGGTTCCCTTTTCTCCGAATCTCCTCCAACACTTGTTTGTTGATTTGTTTATGATGGCCATTCTAACAGGTGTGAAGTGGTATCTCATTGTGGTTTTAATTGGCATCCCTCCGCTGGCTAGTGATGCTGAGCATCTTTTCATATGTTTCTGGGCTTTCTGTATGTGCTCTTTGGAGAAGTGTCTGTTCAAGTCTTTGCCCATTTTTTAACTGGGTTTTTTGTCTTCCTGTAGTGGAGTCATGTGAGTTCTTTATATATTTGGGAGATCAAACCCTGGTCCAAGGTATCATTGTTGCTTCTCTTTTCATTTTAATGCTGTTTTCTTTAGCTGTGCAGATCTTTATTTTGATGAGGTCCCATTTGTTTATTCTTTCCTTTATGTCCCTTGCTTTAGGGGACATATAAGTGAAGACGTTGCTGCGTGGAATGTCTGAGATTTTCCTGCTGATGTTTTACTCTATGACTTTTATGGTGTCACAACTTATATTTAAATCTTTTGTCAACCTTGAATTTGTTTTTGTGTATAGTAGAAGTTGGTGATCGAGTTTTATTTTTTTATATGCTGCTGTCCAGATCTCCCAACACCATTTGTTGAAGAGGCTGTTTTTGCTCCATTTTATGATGTTGCCCCCTTTGTCAAATATTAATTGACCATAGAGTCTAGGGTTTATTTCTGTGCTCTCCATTCTGTTCCATTGGTCCATGTGCTTGTTCTTAGGCCAATACCAAGCTGTTTTGAATACAGTGGCCATGTAATACAGTTCGATATCAGGTATTTTGTTCTTCTTTCTCAAAATTGCTACAGCTATTTGGAATCCTTTATGGTTAAATATAAATTCTGTAACGTTTGTTATATACCTGTGAAATATGTCATTGGTACTTGAATAGGGATTGGATTGAATCCATAAATTGAATTGGCTGCTATGGACAGTTTGATAATGTTAATTCTTCCAGTTCCTGAGTGTGGTACATGCATCCATTTGTTTGTGTCTTCCTTAATTTTTCTTCACTGTTGTGTAGTTTTCTGATTAGAGGCCTTTTACATCCTTGGTTAGATTTATTCCTAGGTACTTTATTTTTCTTTTTGCTATATCAAATGGGATTTTTTTCCCTGATTGCTGTTTCTGATATTTCATTGTTGGTATACAAAAATGTCTTTGATTTCTTAATACTGACTTTGTATCCTGTTGTTTTGCCAAATTAAATTATTAGGTTGAGTAGCTTTTTGGCGGAGTCTGTAAGATTTTCTATGCATACTACCATCTTATCTGCAAACAATGACAGCTTTGCTTTCTCCTTTCCAATTTGGATGCCTTTTCTTTCTTTCTTTCTTTTTTGTATTATTTGCTGTGGCTAGGACTCCAAGACTATGTTAAATAGAAGTGGTGAAAGTGGACATTCTTGTCTGGTTCCTGATCTTAGTGGGCAAGCTTTTAGTTTTTGCCCATTGAGTATGATGTTGACTGTAAGTCTGATGTATATGGCCTTAACTGTGTCAAGTATGCTCCCTCTACTCCCACTTTGCTGAGTGTTTTTATCATACATGGGTGGTGTTTTATCATAAATGGGTGCTGTAACCTTATCAAATGCTTTTCCCACATCTGTTGATATGATCATGTGATTTTTATCTTTCCTTTTGTTTATGTGATACATTACACTTAATTATTTGTGAATATTGTACCATCCTTGCATCCCTGGGATGATTCCCCTAGATTATGTTGTACGGTCTTTTTAACATATTGCTGGATGTGGTATGCCAATATTTTGCTGAGGATTTTAATGTCTATGTTCATCAGTGATATTGACCTGAGGTTTTCTTTCTTTGTTATGTCTTTATCTGATTTTGGGATTAGGATGATGCTGGCTTCATAAAAACAGTTTGGGAGTCTTCCAACTTCTTGAATTTTTTGGAACAGTCTGTGAGGGATAGGGGCTAGTTCTTTCTTAAATGCCTTGTGAAATTCTCCTGTTAACCATCTGGTTCAGGACTTTTCTGTGTCAGAAGTCTTTGATTACTACTTCAATTTCATTAGCTGTTATTGTTCTGTTCAGGCTTTCTGCTTGCTCTTCATTGAGTTTTGGAAGATTATGTTTTTCTAGAAATTTGTTCATTTCACCTAGGTTTTCAAATTTCTTGGCATATAGTTCTTCAGAGTAATTTCTTACAATCTTTTGTATTTCTGTGGTATCAGTTGTAATCTCTCCTCTTTCATTTCTGATTGTGTTTATTTTGGTCCTCTCTCTTTTGTTCTTGATGAGTCTGCTTAAAAGTTTGCTGATATTTTGTTCTTTTCAAAGAACCAGCTTCTGGATTTATTGATTCTTAGAATTGTCTTATTAGTCTGTATGTCCTTTAACTCTGTTCTGATCTTAGTTATTTCCTTCCTTCCCCTTGCTCTGGGCTGTCTTTGTTGTGGTTCCTCCACTTCTTACAGGTGTAGTGTTACATTGTTTATTTGATATGTTTCTATCTTTTTTATGTAGGCCTGTTTCACTATGACCTTCCCTCTCAGATCTGCCTTTGCTGTGTCCCATAAGTTTTGGACTGTTGTGAGTTCATTTCCATTTGTTTCCAGAAAAATTTTTATTTCCTCCCTAATCTCATTCTTGACCCATTCATTGTTTAATAGCATGCTATTCAATCTCCATGAGTTTGAATGTATTTGAACTTTTTCCTTGATGTTGGTTTCTAGTTTCAGTCCCTTGTGGATGGAAAAAATGGTTGATATGATATCAATTTTCTTGAAATTATTGAGGATTGTTTTGTGTCCTATCACGTGGTCTATCTTTGAAAATGTTCCATGTGCAGTTGAAACAAATGTGTATTTTGCTTCTTTGAGATGAAAGGCTCTATATATATCAGTTAAGTCCATTTGATCTAAGACATTGTTCAATGCCACAATATTGTTGTTGATATTTTGTTTGGAAGATCTGTCCATTTTTTACAGTGGGGTCTTGAAATCCCCTATTATAATTGTGTTGCTGTCAAAATCTTTCTTGTAGTCCTCCAAAATTTTTTTTATGTATTTAGGTGTTCCTATGTTGGGTGCATATATATTTACAATGTTTATGTCTTCCTGGTGGATTCTTCCCTTAAGTATTATGACGTGACCTTCTGGGTCTCTTTTGATGGCTCTTTTTTTGATGTCTATTTTGTGTAATATGAGTATTGCTACCCAGGCTTTTTTCCCCCTGTCCATTTTTTAGGAATATTTGTTTCCATCCCTTAATTTTCATTCTGTGAAGGTATTTTCTTTTGAGGTGGGTCTCTTGTAGGCTGCATATGTGTGGGTCATGCTTTCTTAACCATTCAGCTATTCTATGTCTTTTGATTGGGGCATTTAATCCATTTACATTTAAAGTTATTATTGATAGGTACTTATTTGTTGCCATTTTTCATGCATGTCTTTCTCTCTCTCTCACTGTTTTTCTTCCTTTTCTTAAAGCAGACACTTTAACATCTCTTGCAGAGCTGGTTTGGAAGAGGTATATTCTTTGAGGCTTCTTTTGTCCAGGAAGCTCCTTATTTGGCCTTTCATTTTAACTGAGAGACTTGCTGAATAAAGTAGTCCTGGTTTCAGCCCTCTGGTTTTCATTACTTGGAATATTTATTGCCAGTCCCTTCTGGCTTGGAGCATTTCCGTTGAGAATTCAGCTGTTAGTCTTATCAGGGATCCTTTGTATGTTATTACCTGTACTCTCTTGCTGTTAAAAAGGTAAATACTTCAAGTAAACAACTTAACCCTACATCTACAAGAACTTCAGGAACAACAACAAAGCCCAGAGCTAGTAAAAGGAAGGAAATAACCAAGATCAGTGCAGAATTAAATGACATAGATTCTAAACGAACATTTCAAAGCATTCATAAATCCAGAAGCTTGTTCTTTGAAAAGATAAATGAAACCAACAAGCCTTTAAGCAGACTCATCATGAAAAGAAGGAAGAGAACTCCAATTCATAAAATCAGAAATGAAAGAGGAAAGATTATACCCGATACCACAGAAATACAAAGAATTGTAAAAAATTACTATTAACAAGTTTATGGGAATAAATTTGAAAACCTGGCTGAAATGGACAAATTTCTAGAAAAATATAATCTCCCAAAACTGAATTAAAGACAAGCAGAACACCTGAACAGACAGACAACAGCTAGTGATATCAAAGCATTTTCAAAAAAAATTCCAGCACACCAAAGACCTGTACCAGATGGTTTCACAAGAGAATTTTGCAAAACATTTAAGAAGGAGTTAACCCCTCCCTTTAACAGACTATTCCAAAAAATCCAAGAAGATGAAAGACTCCCAAACTCTTTTCATGAATTCAGCCTCAATCAAATTCCTAAACCAGATAAAGATACAATAAAGATATAATACTTGAACAACAATTTTAAAAAAGAATACTACAAGCCAATATCATTAATTAACATAGGCACTAAATTCCACAACAAAATATTGGCAAATTGAATCCAGCAGTCCATTAAAAAGGTCATACACTATGATCAAGCAAGGTTCATCCTAGGGGTTTAAGGATGGCACAACATTCGCAAGTCATACGTGAATGTAATCCTTATTGCTTTTGCGATAAATATGCTGCATCACATAAACAAAAGGAAAGATAAAAATCACATGATCATATCAACAGATGTGGGAAAAGCATTTGATAAGGTTACAGCACCCATTTATGATAAAACACCACCCATGTATGATAAAAACACTCAGCAAAGTGGGAGTAGAGGGAGCATACTTGACACAGTTAAGGCCATATACATCAGACCTACAGTCAACATCATACTCAATGGGCAAAAACTAAAAGCTTGCCCACTAAGATCAGGAACCAGACAAGAATGTCCACTTTCACCACTTCTATTTAACATAGTCTTGGAGTCCTAGCCACAGCAAATAATACAATAAAGAAAGAAAGAAAGAAAAGGCATCCAAATTGGAAAGGAGAAAGCAAAGCTGTCATTGTTTGCAGATAAGATGGTAGTATGCATAGAAAATCTTACAGACTCCGCCAAAAAGCTACTCAACCTAATAATTTAATTTGGCAAAACAACAGGATACAAAGTCAGTATTAAGAAATCAAAGACATTTTTGTATACCAACAATGAAATATCAGAAACAGCAATCAGGAAAAAAAATCCTATTTGATATAGCAAAAAGAAAAATAAAGTACCTAGGAATAAATCTAACCAAGGATGTAAAAGGCCTCTAATCAGAAAACTACACAACAGTGAAGAAAAATTAAGGAAGACACAAACAAATGGATGCATGTACCACACTCAGGAACTGGAAGAATTAACATTATCAAACTGTCCATAGCAGCCAATTCAATTTATGGATTCAATGCAATCCCTATTCAAGTACCAATGACATATTTCAGAGATATAGAACAAACATTACAAAAATTTATGTGGAATCATAAACAACCCTGAATACCCCAGGGAATTTTGAGAAAGAAGAACAAAATAGGAGGGATCGCAGCACCTTTCATCAAACTACATTAGAAGGCCACAATAATCAAAACAGTATGGTACTGGCATAAGGATAGACACATAGATCAATGAAATAGAATAGGGAGCCCAGAAATAAACCCAAGTCACTCATCAATTAATATTCTACAAAGTGGTCAGAAGCATGAAATGCAGTAAAAATAACCTCTTCAACAAATGGTATTGGGAGACCTGGACAGCTATATATAAAGACATGAAACAGGGTCACCAATTTACACCATGCACAAAGATAAATTAAAGGTGGATAAAAGACCTAAATATAAATCACGAAAGCATAAAAGTACTACAGGAGAACAAGGGGGGACAGAATTTCAGATATTCCATGCAGCAATATTTTACTGATACAACCCTTACAGCAAGGGACATAAAGGAAAGAATAAACAGATGGTATCTCATCAAAATTAAATTTTTTCCTTGGCTAAAGGCAACACAGTAAAATTAAAAGGGAACAACTATATGGGAAAATATATTTGCCAATGAAATGTCGGTCAAGGTTTTGATCTCAAAAATATATAAGGAATTCACAGGACTCACTCCAGGAAGATAAACAACCCAAGAAAAAATGGGCAAAGGACTTGAACAGACATTTTTCCAAGGAGGTCACACAAAGGGCTCAGAGACATATGAAAGGATGCTCAGCATCACTAGCCAGAAGAGTGATTTGAATTAAATTCACAATGTGATACCACTTCACACTGCTCAGAATGGCCATCATAAATAAATCAACAAACAAGTGATGGTGAGGTTGTGGAGAAAAGGGAACCCCTACTGCACTGTTGGTGGGAGTGCAGACTGGTGCAGCCAGTGTGGACAACAGTATGGAATTTCCTCAGAAAACTAAAAATGGAACTGACTTTTGACCCAGCAAAGCACTGTTCAGATTGTATCCTAAGAATCCTGAAACACCAATTCAAAAGAACCTGTGAACCCCAATGTTCATAGCAGCACAATTTACAATAGCCAAGTGCTGGAAGCAATGTAAATGCCCGTCAGTAAATGAGTGGATCAAAAACTATGGTAAATTTACATGATGGAATACTATGCAGCAGAAAGAAAGAAGAAACTCCGACCCTCTTTGACAGCTTGGATGGATCTGGAGAGCGTTGTGCTAAGTGAAAAAAGAATCTAGGCAGTGAAAGACAAATACTATATGATCTCACCTATAAATGGATTGTAATCAACAAAATAAACAAGCAAGCAAAACATAACCAGAGACACTGAAATTAAGAACAAACTGACAGTAACCAGAATGTAGGGGGGTGCATAATGGGTGGAAAAGGAAGAAGGGTTGTCAAGAAACATGTATAAAGGACACATGGGCAAAGCCAAAGAGGGGTAAGATCGAGGGTTGGAAGTACAGTTGGCTCAGGGGGAGTGGTGGAGGGAAATGGAGACAACTATACTTGTACAGTAATTGTAAAAAGTCACTAATAAAACTATGGTACACTTACAGAATGGAATACTGTGCAGAAGAAATAAAGAAGGAGCTCCTTCCATTCATGACAGCATGGAAGGAACTGGAGAGCATTAAGCTAAGTGAAATAAGGCAGGAGGTGAAAGACATATACCATATGATCTCACCTATACGTGGAACCTAATCAACAAAACAAACAGGCAAGCAAAATATAACCAGAAACATTGAAATAAAGAATGAACTAAAAAGTAACCAGAGGGGATGGAGTGGGGAGTAATGGGAGAAAATAGGGGAAGGTCCATCAAGGAACATTATAAAGGACACATGGACAAAGCCATAGGGGATAGATTTGAATAAGGTAGGTGGGGATTGGAGGGGTGGGAAGCGTGGTGGAGTGAAAATGGAGACAAATTGTACTTGAACAACTATAAAAAATAGAATATTCATATGAAGCTGTTTTGGGGGGAAAATACATCTGCAGCATTTATACTACCTGTACAGTACCCATTTCAGTATGTGGTGAATGCTAGTGATGTCTGACATAAGTACTGTTTTGTGAAGATCTGCTGAGGTATCTTTGTGAATATGATCACTTCAGTGCTAAGTTTGATTGTAAAAGAGCTTTGAATATCACTGTTCCATGTGAAAATCTGTGAATGGATTCGTATGACTATTTTAGTTTTCAAATAGAATAAGCTCTTGGTCCACAATTTTCTGTAATGTATTCATCCAAGCAGAAAAGCATACTCCACTGAGAACATGTATATACATGCTACTACATGACTAGCACCATACTGGTTTGTGAATATCAAAGTGAATATGAACATAACAGCACACTTGCATCATCTAGGGTGTGTTTTATTCTGATAAAAGTGTACAGAAGGGTTTGAAAACCTCATAACTACTTGGGAATAAGAATATTTCTTACTTAGCAAGTTTTCAGACAAACATATCTTAAGGGTTCATATTCAGTGTACATGTACTCATGTCAGTATGTGATGAATGCTAGTGGTGTCTGTGATAATAAGTACTGTTTTGTGAAATCTGTTGAGGTAACTCTGTGACATATGATCACTTCAGTGGTAAGTTTGATTGCAAAATTGCTATGAAAATCACTGCTCCATGTGAGAAACAGTGAATGGATTCATACGCCTTTGTCAGTTTGGAAGTAGAATAAGCTTCTTGAACACAGTTTTCTGTAATGTATTATCCAAGCAAAAATGCACACCCCACTGAGGACATGCATATATATAGTCTACTTCATGACTAACACTATACTGGTTTGTGAATATGAAATTGAAAATGAACATAAAAATCCACTTGTCATCCTCCAGTACATTTCATTCTGATGAAACTGTAGCGAAGTGTTTGAAAATCTCAAAACCACTTGGGAATAAGAATATTTCATACAAAGTGGGTTTTGGGGCAAACACATCTCCAGTGTTTATACCCCATGTACATGTACTCATTTCAGAATGTGAGCAATGCTAGTGGTGCCTGAGGTAATAAGTAATGGTTTGTGATTATCTGTTTATGTATCTTTGTAAAATATGTTCACTTCAGCTGTATGTTTGAGTGCAAAAGAGCTATTAAACTTCCTCTTCTATGTGTAAAACAGTGAATGGATTCATATGTGTATGTCAGTTTGGCAATGAAATAAGTTTCTAAGCCACTGTATTGTTTAATGTATTCTTTCAAGCAGAAAAGCATACCCCACCAATGTCATGCATATACAGTGTACTACATTACTTGCACTATACCAGTTTGTGAATATCAAAGTGAATATGAACATAACAGTCCACTTCTTGTCCACCAAGTGCATTTCATTCTGGTAAAAGTGTAGGAATGGGTTAGAAAATCTCAAAACTATTTCAAAGTAAGAATAATTCATATGAAGCAGGTTTTTCAGGAAAATGTATCTGCCACATTTATCCTCTATGTACATGTATTCATTCCTTTATGTGATGAATGCTATTATTGTTCAAAACTTCCCGAATCTGGCAAAGGAAATAGACTGCCAAAAGTCCAGGAAGCTCAGAGAGTCCCAAAGAAGTTGGACCTAAGGAGGAACACACCAAGGCACATCATAATTACATTGCCCAAGATTAAAATGAAGAAGAGAATTCTAAAAGCAGCAAGAGACAAGGAGACAGTTACCTACAAAGGAGTTCCCATCAAACTGTCAGCTGATTTCTCAAAAGAGATCCTACAGGCAAGAAGAGGCTGGAAAGAAGTATTCCAAGTCATGAAAGGCAAGGATCTACATCCAAGAATACTCTATCCAGCAAAGCTTTCATTTAGAATGGAAGGGCAGATAAGTGCTTCCAAGATAAGGTCAAGTTAAAGGAGTTCATCAGCACCAAGCCCTTATTTTATGAAATGTTAGAGGGACTTATCTAAGAAAAAGAAAACATGTACAGTAAAATTACAGCAAACTCACAATTAATAACAATCACACCTAAAACAAAAACAAATTAAGCAAACAACTAGAACAGTAACAGAACTACAGAAATGGCGATTACATGGAGGATTAGCAACATGGGAGTGGGAGGAGGAGAGAGGGGAAAAAGGTACAGAGAATAAATAGCATAGATGGTAGATAGAAAATAGACAGGGGGAGGGTAAGAATAGTATGGGAAATGTAGAAGCTAAAGAACTTATAAGTATCACACATGGACATGAACTAAAGGGAGGAGGAATGTGTGTGGGAAAGGGTATGCAGGGTGAAGGGGAGTGAAGGGGAGAAAATGGGACAACTGTAATAGCATAATCAATAAACTATATTTTAAAAAGAAGTACTATTTTCTGAAGTCCTGTAGAGCTGCATATGTGAAATATGAACACTTCAGTGGTAAGACTGACTGCAAAAGAGCTATGAAAATCCCTGTTCTATGTGAAAAACTGTGAACAAATTCATATAACTATGTCAGTTTTGAAATAGAATAAGCTTCTGGACCATAGTTTTCTGAAATGTATTCTTACAAGTAAAAAACTGTACACCTACTCAGGACATATATGTACAGTGTACTACATGACTTGCACTATACCAGTTTGTGAATATCAAAGTGGATACAAACATAATAGTACACTTGTCATCTTTCAAGTGCATTTCATCCTGATAAAATTGTAGTGAAGTGTTTGAAAACCTCAGAACCAGTTTGGAATAAGAATATTTTTTATGAAGTGTGTATTAATGAAAACACATCTGCAGCATTTATATTCCATGTACATGTACTCATTTCAGTATGTGATGAATGCTAGTGGTGCTGAGATAATAAGCACTATTGTGTGAAATCTGTTGAGTTACATTTGTGAAATATGAACACTTCAGTGGTGAGATTGATAGAAAAAGAGGTATGAAAATAAGTGCTCCATGTGAAAAACAGTGAATAGTTTCATTCAACTACATCACTTTTGAAGTAGAACTAGCTTTTAGCCTATAGTTTTCTGTAATATATTCTTCCAAGAGGAAAATCATACCCCCCAAAGCCATTCATGTACACTCTATTATATAACTTCCACTTACCTGTTTGTGAATATCAAAGAGAATGTGAACATAACAGTCCACTTGTCATCCTCCAAGTGCTGTTTATTCTTAAAAAACTGTAGTGATGTGTTTGAACATTTGGAAAACTGGTTTGGAATAAAAATATTTCATATGAAATGGCTCTTTGGGCAAACACATCTGCAGGTTAATATTCCATGTACATGTGCTCATGTCAGTATGTGATGAATTCTATTGTTGTCTAAGACAATAAGTACTGTTTGGTGAAGATCAGTAGACATGTATTTGTGTAATATGATCACTTCAGCAGTAAGTTTGATTACAAAAGAGCTATTGAATTTCCTGCTTTGTGTGCAAAAGTCAATGGCTTCATATGACTGTCAGTTTTGAAGTAAAATAAGCTTCTGGCTGACTGTTTTCTGTCATGTATTATTGTGAGCATAAAACTGTACCCCACCTAGGACATTCATGTCAGTCTACAACATGACTTGGAATATACAGGTTTGTGAATATCAAAGTGAATATGAATATAACAGTCGGATGTTGTCCTCCAATGTCATTTTATTCTGTTAAAACTCAAGTGAAGTGTTAAACACCTCAAAACCACTTGAGAATAAGAATATGTTGCACAAGGCCAGTTTTCAGATGAATAATTCTGCAGTGTATATACAACATGTTCATGTACTCACTTCAGTAAAGATGAATGCTAGGGGTGTATGTGATAATAAGTAATGTTCTGTGAAGATATGTTTACATATATTTGTGAAATATGATTACTTCAGTTGTAAGACTGATTGCTAAAGAGCTAGTAAAATCACTGTTCCATGTGGGAAACCATCAATGGATTCATACAACAATGTCAGTTTTGAAGAATAAGCTTTTGACTCAAAATTTTCTGTAATATATTCTTCCAAGCATAAAAGCATACTCCACTAAGGACATGGATGTATAGTCTACTACATGACTTGGACTAACATATTTGTGAATATCAAAGTGAATATGAGCATAACAGTACAGTTCTCCCCCTCCAAGTGCATTTCATTCTGATAAAACTGTTCTGAAGTATTTGGACATCTCAATACCACTTGGGAATAAGATTAATGTTTACCAAGTGGGTTTTCTAGCAAACACACCAGCAGGGTTTATATGCTATGTATATAAACTCATTTCCATATTTAATGAAGGCTAGTGGTGTCGGAGATAATAAGTACTGTTGTGTGAAAATCTGTTGAAGTATCTGTGAGAAATGATGCAAATTAAAACCACAATGAGATATCACTTTACACCAGTCAGAATGGCCATTATAAACAAATCAACAAACAACAAGTGCTGGAGAGGTCGTGGAGAAAAGGGAACTCTAGTGAACTGTTGCTGGGAATGCAGACTGGTGCAGCCACTGTGGAAAACAATATGGAATTCCCTAAGAAAACTAAAAATGGAACTGACTTTTGACCCAGCAATACCACTGCTCAGATTATACCCTAAGAATCCTAAAACACCAATTCAAAAGAACCTGTGAACCCCAACGTTCATAGCAGCACAATTTACAGTAACCAAGTGTTGGAAGCAATGTGAATGCCCACCAGTAAATGAGTGGATAAAAAAACTGTGGTACATTTACACAATGGATTACTATGCAGCAGAAAAGAAGAAGGAGCTCCTACCCTTCCATCCAACAGCATGGATGGAACTGGAGAGGAGTGCTTCATTTAAAGTTAAAGTAGTTTTAACATTTATTACCTTCAGTAATCATTGTGAACCTACACAATCCCTGCACCCTTTAGTGAGTGCAAGTGAGTAACGAATAGTTCATTTGTTAAAACTTGAGAAGTAAAATAACACTATGATAATGATATTTTATAGCCAAACAAGCTATTTGCAAATAGTTCATCATACAAAGATACGTATTCAAACTAAAAAGCCTCTTACACTCTACTGAAAGGTGTGTGATTAAATTATCCAAAGTTATTCAGAGAAATATGACTAAAAGAGTACACTTTAAGCTCAATCTGCTTTTATCCTGGAATGATTACAGCAAAAGCTTATGGCCCTCTCAAGCTTATTTCATATGAAGCTGGATTTTTCAAATCCATCCTAGAAGAGATAGAATCCATAAATTCCAAATCTTCCCTAAAAGTTATGGATAAACTTGACCTGAAATGTACTCACATGTGCAATTTGGAAAGCTCCTTGACAGTAGCTTGTGAAACAAGACCTATTTTGTGGTACTTTTAGGATGCAGACACTCATATTTAGGGTTAACCTGAGTCATACTATAGAAGTCATTCTATTTCAACATTCTGGTTACATTTAAACTTACAAATTGTAAGATGTATAGACAGACAAAGTTTCTGATAGCATGAACCTGGGTAAATAAATGAGACAGATGTGCAAAATTTAGTAACAAGCAAGTATTTGTTGAATGTTATTTAGCGTCATGAGGTGAGAAATGCAGGCACACTTCCATTCAGGGTTCAATTTGAAGTGAGTTTCTGTTTAGAGAAATATATGATTGGAAAAAGAAGAAGAGCTTAGGAAATGAACATGTTTCACACTACTGTTTGTTCTGATTTCCATGTCATGGTTCATTTTGCATTGCAAGAGTATACACAGCAGAAATCAGTGCTTGGATTAAAGTAAGTTGAACATTATGCTAAGTAAAATGAGCCAGGTGATGAAAGACAAATAGCATATGATCTCACCTATAAGTGGAAATAATAAAAAAACAAATAAGCAATATTGAAATAAAGAATAAACTGGCATTAACCGTAGATAAGCAGGGAGAGGGATAAGGAGGAAATGGGGGAAGGACTTTCAAAGGACATGTATAAAAGATATTAGGACAAAGCCAAATGGGGTAGGTTTGAGGTGGGAGGTGGGGATGGGCGGGGAGGGGGGCATTTTGGGGTGAAAATGGAGACAACTGTACTTGAACAACAATAAAGAAATTTAAAAGCATTCATAGTCTTCATTAATCATTGTGAACCAACACAATCTCTGTGCTCGTGAATGATTGCAACTGAGGACTGAAAAGTTTGTTGAGGTGAAGCTAGCAAAACTTGAAAAGTGCGAAATGACATTGTGATCATGATATTTTATAACCAAACAAGCTACTTGCAGCCTAGTTAATCACATGAAGAAATATATTCCATCTAAGAAATATATCTTACACTGTATTGAGAGAGGAGCAATTGAAGTGTCTAAAAGGTATCAGAGAAATATGTCTGTGAGAGTGCTTTCAGTTTCAATCTGCTTTTACTCTGGAATGCTTTCAGCAAAGGTTTATGGCCCTTTTCAGGTGATTTCATAGGAAGCGGGATTTTTGAAATCCTCCTACAACAGTTAGAATCCCTAAATGCTAAATGTTCTCTAAGAAATGAATAAACTTGATCTGAGGCATAATAAAATTTGTACTTTGCAAAGATATTTGATAGTAGCAGTGTAAAACAAGACCTATTATATGGTACTTTAGGATTCAGACACTGATATTTAGACATTACTTGCATTAGATTATGTAAATTAGTGTATTTCAAAATTCTGGTTAGATTTAAACTTGCTCATGGGAAGATACACAAAGTTTCTGATAGAGAGAGTCTAGGTAGAAAAATGAGACAGACACACTGATTGACTAACATGTAAGTATTTGTTGAGTGTTATTGCTTGATGTGAGTTTAGGATTATAGTTATACTTACATTTACATTTCAGTTTGAATTTAGTTTCAAGTTGGGTAACTATAATGACCAAAAAAAAAAAAGAGGAGTCACTTAGGAAACAAACATGTTTTACCCTACTGGTTTTTTGTTTTTGTGTTTTATTAAAAATTCCATATTGTGGTGCACTTTGTGTTGTGGGAGTATACAGAACAGGTATCAGAGCTTGCTTTAAAGTTAAAATAGGTTTAACATTCATTGTCTTCAGTAATCATTGTAAACAAACATAAAATGTGTTGTTGAAAAAGTAAAAATGAGTAATGAAGAGTTAGTTGCAGTGCTGCTAACAGACTGTCTTTGTCAGAACTTGAAAAGTGTAAAGTTACATTATGGTAGCAACATTTTATAACAAAACAAGCTACTTGCAAAGTCCATTCTCTCATGAAGACACATACTCAACCTAAGGAAAGCTCTTACAGTGTACTGAGAATTAAGTGATCTAAAGTGTTTAAAATTTATCAAAGAAATGTGTACATGAGAGTGCACTTTCAGCTTCAATCTGCTTTATCCTAGAATGCTTACAGAGAAGGATTATGGACCCTTGTACTGAATTGTATTAAGTGGGATTTTTCCAATTCCTCCTAGCAGAGATAGAATCCCTAAAATCTGAATCTTCTCTTAAAGGGATGAAAAATTCCCTTAAGACATATTCAACCCTAAATATTTGAAAAAAATTGTTAGTAGCTATGTAAAACAAAACAAATTATGTGGTATGGTGATGTTTCAGATGTTGATATTTAGGCTTAACTTTCTTTTAAAAATTTTATTGTGCAAGTACATTTGTCTCCATTTTCACCCTGCCACGGCCCCGGGCCCACACATCCCCATCTCCCACACTCAAACCCAGCCCCTTTGGTTTGTACATGTGTCCTTCATATGTGTTCCTTTATGTACCTTCCCCCAATATTCCCCATTATCACTCTCCCCTCTGCCCTATGATTGCTTACAGTTTGTTCTTAATTTCAATGTCTCTGATTATATTTTGCTTGCTTGTTTGTTTTGTTGATTAGGTTCCATTTATAGGTGAGATCATATGGTATTTGTCTTTCAGCACCTGGCTTATTTCACTTAGCATTATGCTCTCCAGTTCTATCCACACTGTCACAAAGGGTAGGAGATCCATTTTACTTTCTGCTGCATAGTATTCCATCACAAAAATGTACCACAGGTTTTGATCCATTCAATTACTGATGGGCACTTAGGTTTCTTATAGCACTTGGCTATTGTGAATTGTGCTCCTATGAACATTGGGGTGCATAGGTTCTTTGAATTATTGTTTCAGGGTTCTTCAGGTATAATCCAAGCAGTGGAATTGCTGGGTCAAAAGGCAGTTTCATTTTTAGGAAATTCCATATTCTTTTCCACAGTGGCTGTACCAGTCTGCATTCCCATCAATAGTACACTAGGGTGTCATTTACTCCACATCCTCCCCCACACTTGTTTGTTGGTTCGTTTATGATGGCCATTCTCACTGATGTGATATTACATTGTGGTTTTAATTTGCATTTCTCTGATGGCTAGTGATGATGAGCATTTTTTCATATGTCTCTGGGCCCTCTGTATGTCCTCCTTGGAGAAATGTCTGTTCAAGTCCTTTGCCCATTTCTTAATAGGGTTGTCTATCTTCCTCGAGTGGAGTAATGGAGTTCTTTATATATTTGGAGATCAAACCCATGTCTGAGGTATCATTGGCAAATATGTTTTCCCATACAGTTGGTTCTCTTTTCATTTTAATGCTGTTTTCTTTAGCCATGCAGAAGCTTTTTATTTTAATGAGATCCTATTTTTTTCATCCTTTGCTTTATGTCCCTTGCTATAGGGGACACATCAGTGAAAATACTGCTGCATGGAATATTGCAGATTGTCTTGCCTATGTTCTCCTTTATGACTTTTATGGTATCACAACTTATATTTAAGTCTTTTATCCACTTTCAGTTTATTTTTGTGTATTTTGTAAGTTGGTGATGGAGTTTCATTTTTTTTTTTTTTTTGCATGTAGCTCTCCAGTTCTCCCAACACCATTTGTTGAAGTGGCTCTTTTTACTCCATTTGTATTTCTGTCCCCTTTGTAGAATACTAATTAACAATAGAGACTTGGGTTTATTTATCAGTTCTCTGATCTGTCCCATTGGTCTATGTGTCTGTTCTTACACCTGTACCAAAGTCTTATGATTACAGTGGCCTTGTAATACAGTTTTATATCAGGCATTGTGATCCCTCCTTCTTTGTTCTTCTTTCTAAAAAATGCTGTGGGTAGTTGGGGTCATTTATGTTTCCATATAAATTTTAGAATGTTTGTTTTCTATATGTGCCATATGTCATTGATACTTTAATAGGGATTTGTTGAATCTATAAAATTTTGGGGGCCAGAAAACAGACTGACCTCCTCAAAAATATCTCCCCAACCCCTGCAACCTCAGTATCAATGGAAAATGAACAAGTATTAAGAAGGTTATAAAGAGATTAAGACTATTATAAGAAAGGAGAGAAATATACTATAGTACAAACTCTAGTGACTTATTATGGACAAAGTTGCTGGGCAAGAAATGAACATTGAAAAGCTATGCAGGAAAGAAAATATCACTAATCATGGAGACTAATCATGGAGACCAGAGTGGATTTCATCTTGGTAGCTTTTCGTTTTTAGCACCATTTTTTTCTTTGTGGATCTGCCTCTAGTGATGTCAGATGTTGACTCCATCTTACCTTTGGCAGCCTGCCCTGGTACTGCCAGAGGTCTATAGTTGTCTCTTTTAGTTGTTAATTAGTCACTTTGCATTCAACTGTCAAGCTTAAGCCTCATAGGGCAGGGAAGAATTCCTCCTGGGGTTGGGGCTATTGTTTCCCCTCAGGCTGCTGCTGCTGCTAGGGGAGTGGTCTGCCTGGGCAGGATGGCTGCTGCAGTATGCAAGATGACTCAGCAATGGGACCCAGGCAGCTAATCTGTCAGTTCTCTCCACCAAGCCTCCATCCCCAGTCTCTCCTCTAGCATCTCTACTCCACTCTGCCCCCACTTTGCCAGTGATTTATGTCTGTGCCTATCTACTTTAGTTATTAATCTGGTCTCTCTTGGGGGCTGGGTTGTTCTTTACCCTCAGGCTGCTGCTGCTTGGAAGGGAATAGTCTGCCTGAGCAAATGCTTCTGTGGTTTGGGGGTTGACTCAGCACCAGGTTCCCTGCAGATACCCTGCCTGCACTCTTCCCAAAGATTCCAGCGCCAGTATCTCCTCAGGCATCTCCAGCCCAAACTGCTCCCACATTTTCTGGAAACCTGTGCAAGTGACAGCAAATGAAAATTTGTGCCTTTGCCCTTTAAATGACTTTTGCATCTCCAGTCACCCGTCTGTAGCAGAGAACAACCCTGATGCTTTTTGCTGCTGGTAGTTATGTGTATACTTTTTGGGCTCTGGTGTTCTAGGCTGGGAATTCCAGACTAGGGTTTAGACCCCATTCTTCTCAGAGGGATACAACTTGCCACTTAATTATCCCTCTGGCTATGCTACCTGAGGACACCTAGCCAGCCCTCTCAAGTCTCCACCACACTCCTTACCAGACAGCTTGTGTCAAAGATGGTTATTCTGTCTGTCCAAGGCTATAAGGCTTCTCTCTCACTATAGTTTGGTTGTTTGCTCTGGGTAATTTCTCCACAATTTAGTTCTAATTCTAGATTGGTTTGAGAGGTTAGGGTAGCTTCCACTCACACGTCCACCATCTTGCCCATCCAGAATTTCTTAAAGAATTAAACAAAATTAATGGAATTAATAAAATAATTTATTAAGAAACAAAATGCAAACTGAATATACAGAAATCTGTCACATTCATAGCACTAGTAAACAATGAAAGAGGAAGTAAAGGAAGTAGTTCCATTTACAATTGCATAGAAAAAAACTGAATGCCTATGAGTTGGAATAAACAAAGAGGTAAAGGACCTGTACTCTCAACATTAAAGAACACTGAAGAGAGAATGTGAAAAGAACATACAAAAAAATGGAAGAATAAACCTTTACTATACCATGGTAAGATTAAAATGTTATAATTACAATACTTCCCAAAGCTATTACTTCAATTCAAAGCTTATCAAACTACTTCTCAGAAGAAAAAAAAACCTTAAAATTTATATGGAACCAAAAATACATTAAATAGCCAAATATATTTGGAGAATAGAAAAACAATGTTGGAGATTGTTGGGAACCACCCTGCCTGGTTTCAGAAACTGTAACCCCCCATGGATAAGGCTGAGTGAAAGACCTTGAGACCCTAAGCTACTAAGGAGGCAAAGCTTATCTCCCTGGCAGGAGCATCACCTCTGCCCACTTTACTTCACTCTGCCTGGCCCCCACTGTATAACCAATTAGCCAATGGTGGGTAAGATTCCTCAAAGGAGGGATGACCTAAGACAGGCATGGTCATGAGGGGGCCCTCAGGGAAGGACTTGGGGGCTATGAAGAAAGGGGGTGATGGGCCCTCGCCCCTCAGCTTTGACATAGCCTGAGTCCTCATTCTGTCTGCAAGAAGTCTCCTAATCTCTTAGCTGACTTACTTCCCCTGCTCAACCTAAGCCTGAAACAAAGCTGGAGGTGGGTATAGCCCTGTGCTGGAAAAGTCAGTTCCCCAGGGCAATCAGACCTAAGAAAGAATGCATAAAATCCTGTGAAACCTGCTTTGCTAATACCCTCAATTTAAATGATAAGGGTCAAAGCATGAAATGAGTTTGTTTCCCTAAAGTTTTATGGCCCTTTAGCTATCTGACCCTGACTCAAAATAAGCCCTCAAAGTTCTTTGAATATTATCTATTGGATTATTACTGCCTGACAATGATTGATGAACTTTCCACATACACCCTGTACTCCTATGCAAGTTAAGCTAGTAAAAGCCTTTCAAGGCGAGGACTGGTGTGCTCTCCTCTTGAGAAAGTGGCCATGTCATCCCTTTTCCTCCACAGAACTTGGTGGTCCATTTGTCTCATCTCAGCCACAATTCCACACACCCTTGCCAGTGTCTGTGTCAGGAGATATCACATTTTGTGCTCTCAAAGTATACTATAAAATTAAAATAATCAAAACAGAAGTGTATTGGCACAAAACAAATGCCTAAATCAGTGGAAGAGTATAGAGAATTCAGAATTAAACCCTCTTACATGAACAACTAATCTTTGAGAGAGAAGGTCAAAATATGTACTGAAGAGTTGACAGACTTTCCAAAACCTGGTCTTGGAAAATCAAAATTTACACATGCAATAAAACTTGTCTACATTCTTACATCGTATACAAAAATAAATTTAAACTGATACTGTTACAGAACAACAAGGGGGGGGGGCTGGGAAAATATACTATTATTGAAAAAAAAAAGCCCCCAGGTCCGTTATGTCCGCCGCCAGAGGAAAGACGTCTCTCAATGCCAGAGATTTGTGAAAAGAAAAGGAAATGTTTATTTAATGCTATACAGACTTAAAGTAGTGACCTAATGTCTTCACCAAAATCCCAAAGTCCCTTAAAACACCCACAAACAGACACAGTCCTTCCTTCCTTCCCCCTTTGCCCAGTGCAGAGTACTGTATCTCAGGATAGGAAATAGAAGTCCATGGCTCAGGCAGTCCTCTGGTTATTCCCAGTTAGTACTTGATCTTGACTGGGAGACCTCCCTGGGTTCCTGGCACCCTCAGCTGAGTCACCAGGATCTCTGCTAAAACTAGGCGGTGGTTCCCCCTTCTAAAGCTGCGGGGGTCCCCACTCTGGCAAAGGCATGTGGTCCTCTCTCCCAGGGCCACGGGAGTCCCCACTCTGCCAGAGCTGCATGGTTCTCCCTCTCAGGGCTGCGGGAGTCTCCACTCTGTCAAGGCCGCATGGTTCTCTCCCTCAGGGTGTGGGAGTCTTCACTCTGCTAAAGCTGTGTGGTTCTCTCCTCAATAGCTGTGATCCTCTCTGCACTTCCACAGCTGCATGGTTCTCCCCTTAGGGCTGCACATGTTTCTTCTTCTCAATGGCTGCCGTGTCTGGGCTTAAATCCCTGCGCCAATCTTCCTCTGCAGCCCCATTCCCGACTCCTCCTACACTCGGCTTCACATGCCAGAACTCATACCCTTCCAGCTTTACTAGACTGCCATCATGAGTCTGAGCAGGTGTGGCCCCAAGTCCTGGAGCCAATCTTCTCCAAGCTCCCACGCAGGCACTGTAACTTGGGGGACTTGCCCCCCAGTTACGTCTTGGTGGGATAGTTACTTCCATTCCCTCGGCTCTGAGCATGGCCACAGCTATTTAACATATCTGAGCGACCAGCCAAAGGCTATAGATATGTTAAATGACCACACCAGAGGTTAGCTGCAAGGCTGTTGCTATGCGAAACAGCTCTCAAAGGCCCTGCTCCATTTGTCCCTTCCCCCAACCCATATCTGGGGAATGGGGGTGAAGACATCTTAAAATCTCCTGGACACCTTGAGTTCTGGACCCCATTTCAAATGCCCATTTGGGGTCCCCCCTCTTGGCTGCATCCTGTAACAATACTAGCTCTGCCCACCTCTTCCATATTTTCAACTGACATCAGCCCTGCTTCTCTCTTATCCAACTCTGCCTGCCTTCCCATTGAAATCAGCACCTCACTGATCCCAGCCTCACAGACAACTCTAAACCACCCATCTCTCTTTGCCTTCCGACTGAGTCCATTCCTGACTATATTCCCTGCTTTACAACTGATGTCAGGTATGGTTAAGTCTCCTTCTTTTTTAATTGATGATAGTTTTGCTCCTCAGTTTCAGTGCGGACCCTTTCCTTATAATTTTCTTTCACTCAGCTCCATTTCCTTCAACAGCCCAGAACCTGAGAACAGGAGTGTGTAACAACACCTGTGTTTGCAGCCTTTCATTGTGGATGAAGACTCACCTTGCTCAGGTGACACCTCCTTAGATTATTTTGCAGGTTTACAACTGGCACAGCTACTGTCTCTCAGGTTACTGGTCCCCAGGTCCTGCTCTGAACATTTCTATTCTTCTGAACATCATGTCTTTCTCATGCAATATTGACTGGAAGTATCATGACATAATTTAACACCTCAGAGTTTTTACCATATAAGTCATAAAGAAGACACATCTTTATGTAGGGGGCTATGGAGAAAAGGGGTGATGGACCCTGACCCCTCTGCTTTGGCATAGCCTGAGTCCTCATTCTATCTATAAAAAATCTCCTAATCTCTAGAGTGCCCATACCCCCAACCTGATTTAAGCCTAAAACAATGCCAAAGGAGGGTGGGGCCCTGTGCTGGAAAGGTCAGTTCCCCAGGGCAATCAGGCCTAAGAAAGAATGCATAAAATCCTGTGAAATCTGCTTTGCTAAGAATGCCTGCAATTCAAATGATAAGGGTCCAAGCATAAAATGAATTTGTTTCCCCAAAGTTTTATGGCCCTTTGGCTATCTGACCCTCACTCAGAAAGAGCCCTTACAGTTCTTTGAATATTATCTGTTGTTTGATCATTACTGCCTGACAATGATTGATGAGATTTATGTATACACCCTGTATTCCTATGCAAATTAAGCCCAGTAAAAGTCCATTGAGGAAGAGGCTCAAGACCCATCTCTGAGAGATTGGTTACCTTTCCTCCCCAAGCAGATCATGTCTTGGTAGACTTATTCTCCTCTGTGGTGGCCAGGGAGGATCTGCAGGTGGAGCCCACCCACAGAAAACTAACACACAGTAAGTATTTCATCTGCATCAGTGGGGCTCTTGTCATGTGTTAACCATTGACATTTTAGGCCAAGTCATTTGTGCTTTGGATGAAGCTGTAGGAGGGTACAGCCAGAGGGTCCCCAAAAGGATTTGTAATGGGGTTCAGAACTCAAGGTGTCCAGGAAATATTAGAAAGATATATAGGATGTCCTCACCCTCCACCACAGGTGTGAGTTGGGGGAAGAGACACATGGAGCAGGGCCATTCAGAGCTGTTTTGCATAGCAACTAACCTTTGGCGTCATCATTTAACATATCTATAATCTTTAACTGGTTTCATATATATGTTAAATAACTGTGGCCATGCTCTGAGCTAGGGGAATGGAAGTAACTTCCCCACCAAAACGTAACTAGGGGGCAGGTCCCCCAAGTTACAGCACCTGTGTGGGAGCTTGGAGATAATTGGCTCCACAACAAGGGGCCTGCACCTCCCCAGACCCACAATGGCAGCCCAGTAAAGCTGGAAGGATATGAGTTCTGGCTCGTGAGGCTGAGTGTGGGAGGAGTCGGAAGTGGGGCTGCAGAGGAAGATTGGCGTGGGGATGTAAACCCAGACTGGGCAGCCATTGAGGGGAGAACCATGTGGCTTTAGCAGAGTGGGGACCCCCGCAGCCCTGCGAGAGAGAATCACCATGTGTCTTTAGCAGAGAATTGCCACTCAGCCAAAGCCGAAGCCGAGTGGCGACTCCCCCCTCCTTGCAGCCATTGAGGAGAAAGAAGCACATGGCTGTAGCCATGTAAGGAGGACCACACACTTTTGGCACAGGGAGACCACCCCCCCCCGCCCCGCCCCTGCAGCCATAAGAAGAATCACCATGCAGCTTCAGCAGAGAACCACCACGTGGCTTTAGCTGGAGATCCTGGCAACACAGCCAATGGTGCTGGAAACTGAGGAAGTCCTGCCAGCCAAGCATGGATTACCGGGAAGAACCAGGCACTGCCTGAGCCACGGACTTCTATTTCTTTTCCTGAGATATGGTACCCCAGACTGGGCAAAGGGGAGAAGGAAGGACTGTGTATGTTTGTGGGTGTTTTAAGGGACCTTGGGATTTTAACAAAGACATTAAGTCATTACGCTTAAGGCTGTGTAACTTAAAATAATTCCTTTCTTTTTCACCAATCTCTAACATGGAGAGCTATAATTCTCTGGCAAAGGGAAAGATGAACCTAGTACAGGGAGACCCCAGGAGAAGGAGTGGTAGCTTTAAAGTAATACAACTACTTGTACATACTCAGTAATAGCCCACCAAAACTAGCCAGGAAGGATCTGCCCCATAAGAATAGAGTCCCTCCAGCCCATGAGGTCAATCTCTGCTTGGAGTTGGCCTGCTCCTGTCACAGGTGGGCACAGGTAACCAGGTTCTTAGTGATCGGGACAAAGAATTGAACTGAACACCCAGAGTTCATAGAAGAGAACATGGGAGCAGGCCAACACCAAGCAGAGATTGACCTCATGGGCTGGAGGGACTTTATTCTTATAGGGAAGATCCTTCCTGGCTGGTTTTAGTGGGCTTTTACTGAGTATATACAAGTAGTTGCATTACTTTAAAGCTACTACATATGTGATTTCCCATGATCCTCCCCAACTGGCCACCAGGGAAGAGGGTCCCACAATGCTATGGAATTAATCCCCGTTTCCCCTGGGGTCCCCCTGTACTAGGTTCACCTTTCCCTAAGCCAGAGAATTATAGCTCTCCATGTTAGAGATTGGTGAAAAAGAAAAGAGTTATTTATTCAAGTTATACAGACTAAAAGTAATGACTTAATGTCTTTGTTAAAATCCCGAAGTCCCTTGAAACACCCACAAACACACACAGTCCTTCCTTCCCGCCCTTTTCCCAGTCTGGGGTACTGTATCTCAGGAAAAGAAATAGAAGTCCGTGGCTTAGGCAGCTCTCGGTTTTCCCTAGTAGTTTGTGCTCAGCTGGCAGGCCTTCCTTAGTTCCCAGCACCACTGGTTGTGTTGCCAGGATCTCCAGCTAAAGCCGCATGGTGACTCTTCTCAAGGCTGGTGGGGGTGATCCCCCTTTCTGGGAGAGCGACAGCAGCAGCGGCAGCAGCAGCAGCAGCCCCCAGAGGGCTAGCGCAGAGCTTATCATGTCCTGGTCCCAGGTCCAGACCAGGTGGCTGCGAGGTTGGCCTGAGGCTCCGAGAGCCGAGGCCTGGCGGTGGCTGCGGCGGCTGGACAGTGATCCAGTGCTCCCAAGTCACTTACTGGTGGCTTCTTCTCATGGCCTTGGCTGCAGAGCCGGCTGGGACTCGGAGCCAGGCGGTAGAGGAGCCGCAGGCGGCTGCATTGCGGATGGTGTCTGCACTGCTGTGGGAGTCCCCACTCTGCTAAAGCCCCATGGTTCTCTCCTCAGTGGCTGCTGTCCTCCCTGCACTGCCACAGCTGCATGGTTCTCTCTCAATGGCTGCCGCACCTGAGTTTAAATCCCCGTGCCAATCTTCCTCTGCAACCCCATTTCCAACTCCTCCCACACTCGGCTTCACATGCCAGAACTCTCAAAGCCTTCCAGCTTTACTAGACTGCCATTATGAGTCTGGGCAGGTGTGGCCCCAAGTCCTGGAGCCAATCTTCTCTGAGATCCCACGCAGGCACTGTAACTCGGGGGACCTACCCCCTAGTTACATCTTGGTGGGGAAGTTACTTCCATTCCCTTGTCTCAGAGCTGGTCACAGCTATTTAACATATCTATGCAACCAGTTAAAGGTTATAGATATGCTAAATGACCACACCAGAGGGTAGCTGCAAGGCTGTTGCTATGCAAAACAGCTCTCAATGGCCCTGCTCCATTTGTCCCTTCCCCTGGGGTGGAGGGTGAGGACATTCTATATATTTTTCTAATATTTCCTGGACACCTTGAGTTCTGAACTCCATTACAAATCCTTCTTTTGGGGACCCTTTGGCTGTACCCTCCTTCACTCCCATGTTCTCTTCTATAAACTTTGGGTGTTTGGTTCAATTCTTTGTCCCGATCACTAAGAACCTGGTTACCTGTGCCTACCTATGACAAAGCCTTCTGCATGATAGGACATTTGTTAGCATTTGTCCAAAACTGAGCACATGCCTATAAGAATATATCTTCCCCCAAAGAATATATTAAAAAGATACAAATAAAGAGAGAGAGATTTAGAAAAAGAGAGAGATTAAAACATAAGAATAACATTCAAAGAAGTAAATGAGTGAAAAGTGACATTTTAAAAAATAATTTAAAAATACTTTTCACAAAATATATTTTATTTATTTTTCAGAGATGGAGGAAGAGAGACAGAGAGAAAATATTGATGTGAGAGAAAAATATTGATCATTTGCTTTTTGTACACCCTCCCTTATCAGGAACTGAGACCACAACCTTGGTAGGTGCCTGGCAAGTTAGTGTAACTAACCTCCCAGGGAAGGTTAATGGGTTTAATAGGGACTAAACCAACATTAGGTGAATGGGGTGATAGTGCAACCAACTGGGCCACCTGACCAGGATGACAATATTTTTCCTTGGAACACTATGTGACTTCACATCACTTTGGCCTTATTGTGGAGAAGCTATTTCAAAACCACATAGTGTTGACAGAAAGACGTTCAAATCAATAGACAGCATCCATGGGAAACCATTGTGGAGGCTGCTCACCATGTAGGCTGATATGAGCACAGGTCTGATTCAAAGTATAACAGGAGTCTAAGGAAAGTTATATAGCAGAAATAATAACATTTAGATGTTTTCTTAATGTTAACCCCATAAAGATGAGTACCAAAATATGTTGAGGAGAGTAGTATGATTTTCCCAAAATCATATTGATGAATCTAACACCTGATTTAATTACTATTTCCAGATACATTTTACTTTTTTTTTTGTAATTTTGCCATGTCTGAGGTTTTCCACCAAACGCATGTAACACCAGCCAACAGTGTTTTTGGTTGTATGTCATACATCTGTGACAATGTCTCTAGAAAGTGGTTCCTGTACTCATCCCCAGTGAGCCACTTGGCTCACTGGAGAGTCCAAAGAAACACGATGGCACTAAAGTGATCAGAAACAAGTGTTTGAACTCAGCTCTTCCTTCTGAAACCTGGGAGCCTTGTTACATTCCCAGGAATCTGTGGGAATAGCTGTGCCTGATGCTTTTGTATATTAATGGAGGTGTCATGCTTGAAGAGTCAAGAGTCATGACAGCCTTTCAGGTAAGTCTAATACAGCGCCCAGGTAATGCAACTTTTAAAAAGTTAGCTCACTTCCTCATTGAGAGAATGATAGAGAAAGAATTGGGTAATTAGACACCTACATTCTAGAGATGGGTCCCTATCAAGTTCACTGTAGTGAATAAGGTTGAGAGAACAAAATATTTGCCAGTGGTCTTGACACCTTCTTAGGATATCTTTTGGGAAAGACCATAATAAAACTGTTTCAGTCACTATAAACAGTGAATCTGGCTTTCCTTCTAACAAATTTGTTCATTCGGCTGTGAGTATGCACAGGTAACTTAGGCCATTACTGTGATTCCATGTGGGCAACATTGCAACCATTGCCAATTTTTGTGTGTGTTGTTTTGTGGGTAAAATGTCAGGAGAAGAGTGTGGCTCTCCTGGCCAGAAGCAGTTTGTTAGGTGTTACAATCTGGCTGGGTCGGTCTGTTGTGTACTTCAGGTCATGGCTTGCAGACTAAGAAGGGAGTACTAGAGAACAAAGTACTCTATATTCTTATAATTCTCAGCTTCTGAGGTGTCCTTTGGATTGTTTTCAGACTTAAGGTTTATGTAATTTTTCCTTCTACATAATCAGAATAAATTTTAAAAACTTCTGACAGTGTTCCATTTTAAGGCGATAATACCCAGGCAGTCCCCTGATGTTACCTGACTAAATAGCAGACGTCTTTATGAAGCTCCGCACAGAAAATCATGGAGGAGCAGTTAGACAGGTACAAATTTTCTGTAGCCTTAGAAAGGGGGCAGGTACACCAAAACAAAAACAGTCAAAACCTGTCAGAGGTGAGAGTGGGCACTGAAGGTCTGTACAGCCCAAATCTTCAGATGACAAGGGCAAGCTTATATCCCAGACTCTAGTCTGTGGAATCACACTAGATGTCACTCTGTCCCAATCCCAGTTGGATCTGAGACTCCACTCTCTCCATGGCCAGCTACTAAATGAAAGTGTAGAAAGTCAGTCCCCACATAGTTGTGGGAATATTAGAGAAAACAGTATGTTGTTCGACTTCACGGAAAGCCATAACCATCTTGCATTTGGCTACAGTTTTCATGGAATTCTCTTCTTTAGGTGTTTGTGTAGCTGTCAGCTCCATTGTCCCTTCAAGGCTTCTCAGTCACTTACCCGCAATCACACTTAATAGCATCACTTATACACAAAATGGAAGATGTGATTAAACTATTCCTGCAGCTTTGTGCAACTTGTCACATAACAAATCTAGACTCCCAAGGTCAGAAGCTGCGACCTCACTTGTTTTCATGAATTCCCACAAGGTTGATCACTTTTCACAGGGCCACAATCTAACAATGCCACTAGTCCAGGACTTGGTTCCCTTGAGTTGCCATGTCAGCAGTTCTGCCAAAAACATCTAAATTGTCTCCTGATAAGTAATATCAGTTTGCTTGTGCTGTCAAAATGTAGTGCTATGTTTGTGGGTGTAATCACATATATATTTTTTATACAGTTATGGAAGTTTGAATTTTGAGATCAGGTGTGGGCAGGGTTGTTTTTTCCTGAGGACCCTTTCTTTGTCTTGAAGGTGAAAGTGTTTAAACTTCTTGTTCCCAGGTGTTTCCTCTATGCTTCTCTGTTACCTGACAATTTGGTAAAGGCACCACTTTCATTGGATTAGAACCCATACAAGTGAACTCACTTTACATTATTGCCCTAAAATCTATCAGTCCAAATACAGGCACACAGTCAAGTAATGGGCCTTTAGATTTCAACTTGTGAATTTAGAAAACACATATGAGCTCTTAATGCATGCTTCAGGTTGGCTGAAGAGACTTACACAGAAATGAGACTGCAGGTAGAAAAATATGTGTATGAAATATATTCATGTGTTTCTCAGCTACAGCCAAATTTGAACTGAACATTCTTTTCCAATGACATTGCCACCAGCAGTCTCTGATAGTGGTTTCTTTTTGAATCAAACCTCACTTGAGATTTATAATTGTTTCAAACCCAGTCCTCATGGTGTCAAGTTGTCCAATTCTATCACAGTTGTCATTGATGTACGCTATTTAGTTCTTACCAGTATTATGTGTTAGATGTCAGTCGTTTACAGTGATGTGGATTTTTTATTTTCCAAGTCATGTGATCACATAGTGTCCCTGGGAAGGCTACATTTCTTCCTTAAATCTCCAAGTATTTGCTTTACTAAGTCTGAAATATCTGAAATGAAGGCATCAAAACTTGATTAAATAAAAAAAATATATCAGTGCCTTTGAAACAAATGAAGTGGATTATTTTCATGTGTGTGTTTCCTATACACTGTCTTCAAATTGCAGAGTCATAAAATCTCCCAGAACCTGTCCCTTGATGGTAGGGGAGGCCAAGCCTCAGTAGCTCAGAAGGAATGTGGTGCTTTCAGACTTTTGGCGGTTCTCACTGCTGGCCTGAAGAAAATTGAGAACCATTCAACATATTTAAGTCTGTGTTTTTCCATTCCTGTATTTGGGTTACTTTTTGTGGATGCACTGGGAAAATGCTTTTTATGGAGACTTCATACAGGGAGTTCTCTTGTTTCTAAACTAAAACAAATGCCTTGAAAAGAATAATCATATAGTTCTTCTTGGTCAGGTATCTCATGATAGCACATTTAAAGGTCAGAAATTGTTTCATTTGGACACTGCTGTCTTTATATATGTGTCCCTGAAAAACTCTGAGTTCCTGTAGGAGCTTCACATTGCCATTCTTTTTTGTGGTTATTGTTGATATTGTTTTCATTGTGTCCCTTCTTTTTTAACTGCATATGTAGGTGACATCAGTTTGTCACCTGGAGAGCCCTTTAGAATGCATAATACAGAGGATTTCATAATGTCATGGTAGCAGCCTAACCCTGTCAAAACATTTTTCAAATGACTACCCAGCTCTTCATTTGTCTGGTACTTAGTACAGTATAACATATTCTAGACCAGCTAAACTATAGGAGCATTGGCCATGTTCTTGGTACCAGGTGACTCTCCCAACACCAGTTTGTGCCCTGGGAATGTCCATTATCTCTCTGAGGCTCAGTTTGCTTATATACAAAGAGGGCTTTGGAAAGCAAACCTATTCTTTTGGTAGGATCAATTGTATCAACCATGGCAAGTGTTTACCTAGTACCTGGTCTTGCAGTACATACTGCTGGACCTGCTGTGAGTTTTCATCTAAATACATTTCATTCACCCATGGAAATCTCTCTGCCTTCTTCCTCACTGGCTTGTGGACCTTGTGAGTTTGAAACAGATGTAGAACTCAATTTGTCAAGGAATTTGAGATGGTTTCCAACTGGTCTTGATTTTTGTCCTTTGTGTGTCCGGATTAAAGATCTCTCAGGGCAGTAGATAAGTAAAATGCCCACTGAGATAACTGGTACTGTTTTGGATGAAGTTCACTCATTCAACTATATATGATACATCTGGTGTGTTGTGACCATTCAAGGCCAGACAGGTTCATGAGATTTGGGCAGACAGAGGAATATTCACGGACCTGTTGGAATGTCTGACATGCCTTTATTCAAAGTTGGGTGGTTGAAGGGTTAAAAGGACTTTGAGAATCCTCCCTGTTTATGGCTGAGCTGTGACCTTCATTGGAAAATAAAATATAGTGCTGTCTCCCAAAGAGAACTGGCCCTTCTCCCCAGGAGACTAGTACCTTTTGATCTTTAGCTGTTCCCTTGGGAGAATTGGCCCTTCTCTCAAAGGGAGTGGTAAGTTTGTCAAAACCACACAAGGCCCTTGGCACATAACCATGTTTGGCTAAAATATATTTAGTCATAGCACCCAAAGTGAGACTTTGGAATCCCACCTCAGGGAAGGAGGCTTATACAGACTTAGAGTAATGACTCAATGTCTTCATTGAGATCCCAAAGTCCCTTAAAACACCCACAAAAATACACAGCCCTTCCCCACTTTTTCTAGTCTATGGTACCATATCTCAGGAAAAGAAATAGAGGTCCACGGCTCTGGTAGCCCCTGGTTCTTCCCAGTAAACTGTGGTTGACTGGCAGGCCTCCCTCTGTTTCTAGCACCATCAGCTGTGTGGCCACCACATTCTCCGGTTCTTAGTGCAAACCCACGTGGCACCTTCTCATGGCCCTCCAGCAAGAGTCCTTTCACCCCTTTCCTTCTCACTGCATATCCTGCATTCTCCCAAACTGCTAAAAGAGAACTCTGCATCACTGCTACATCTTGTTTTCCAGCTTGCTATGTGCATGGCAAAGGGAACCCTAAAGCTGTGTGCTTCTCCCTCTCTCACCAAAGCTGCCTGGGCCCCCCCCTCAGTCCAAAGTCAGGTGGTTCACTCTCACCCTGGTGCCATAACCAGGGGGAGAGTTGCCTCCCAGTTACATCAGGGGTTGAAGTCACTCCTATCTCCCTGACTGAAAGCATGGCCACAGCTATTTAACATATCCATGAGACCAGTTAAAAATTATAGATACGTTAAATGACCATGCTGGAGGTTAGTTGCAAAACTGTTGCTATGAAAAACAACTCACAATAGCCCTGCTCCATGTGTGTATTCATATTTTAATATTTCCTGGACACCCTGAGTTCTGGACCCCATTACAAATCCCCATTTGGGGTCCCCCTGGCAGCACTCTGATACATGACCACTGCTGCCTCTTGGGATTCCCCAGTGTCTATGTTCAGGTGTAGGTGATTTCCCGTCTGGTGATGTATGCTCTTGATTTTTGCTTTTCTTTTTGCTCTTACTTAATAAGGTGTTTAACTATTCACCCTTGACTTAGGGTCTATATTGTCTGCAAATCTAAACCTTCAAATTAAGTGGCCACGATCTCATAATTGCCCCATAATGGCACATAAATCGGCATCATGAACAGGATTCAAGGACAATAGGCCATTTTTTCGTAAGCCTGAAGAGAAGTGTGTGATTTGTGAAGTGCCAGGCTGGGTGGACTTGCCATTTTTCCAGGTCACACAAGAATGGGCCAAAGGAACGGGCCCTTGTGAGGTTTGGGGAGGCAAGGTAAAGACTGGGCAACTGCCCCAGTTGGTAAATGCCTCCAGGGAGTGCTGATAGAGAAAGGAAAGGAAAGGGTCAGTCTGGCACCAGTGGTGGGTCATTCTAACTGCATATCCAAAGTGTCATGAAAGGAAAGAGCAGATCCTGCAGGAAAAAACTTCAGCTCGAGAAAGAGCTCGCAGAATTGCAAGGGACACTTTCCATGTTACAATGTCAAAATTTTATTCTGGGGGATCAAACCAGAAATTATCAGGCATTGACTGAAAAGTCTACAGTATGGTGTGCTCAGCACAAATATAAGAAGCACTGGGGGAAAGTAAACAAAGAAAATGCATATCATGATTTCTTCTGTCCCACTTGATTGGGACCCCGATAAATGGGATGGGAATGCCTGGTGTGAGATTGATGAGGATGATGGAGAGGAGTGGGTTAGGAGAATCTCAGTCCCCCACTGGTTTGGGATTAGGGCAACCAGAACTCTTCGTGGGAAGAGGAGGAAAGCTAGAAGTCCTGGAGGGACAGATTCACACAGAAAAGAGAGAGAGAATCAGAAGAGGCAGGTAAAAAGGAAACAGTGGGCCCTTCAGCTCCCCCAGCTGCAGCTAGCCTTTATCCAGAACTAAATCCCTTTATGCACCTATCGGGATTGGGTCAAGCCCCCATGTCAACTGCAGAAGCGAAAGAGGTGGGGAGAAGGAACTACCAACCTCACATCAATTTAACTATATAGTGGAAAAATGGGTCTACTACTGTAGCTCGTGCCCTTATTGACACCAGGGCAGAGGCCTCTTTAATTTATGGTAACCCCCCAAAATTTAAATGAGGGACCACAATTACCATTATGGGACTAGGAGGTTCCAAAATTGCAGCTAGACAAGTGACTCTTTCAATGAAAATTGGACAATTGCCCCATAAAGACTACCTGGTAGACATTGTTCCTGTTCCTGAACATATCATAGGAATTGACATTTTGAAAGGCATGATCCTATATTTACCAGAGGGGAAATATCAATTTGCTGTATGGGCTTTTCAAATTCCTGCAGTTTTGGTAGGGAAGGTGTATATGACTCCTGTAACTTTGCCTTCCCCCACCAAAGTAATAACCCCAAAACAATCGTATCCAGGAGGGCAGGAAGAAATTCAGAACACTATCTAAGAATATGTCACCACTGGGGTTTTAGTTCCCACTATTACCCAGTGGAATAACCCTGTATGCCCCATGAAAGAGTCAGATGGGCCCTGGAGGATGACAGTAGATTATCAAGAACTTAACAAGGTCACTTATCTTGTAGTGGCAGAGCTTGATGCTGTAACTTTAATTGAGAGAGTACGAAAGTTCCCTCGGCAACGGTATGTTGTCATTGATTTAGAGAATGCTTTTTCCACAATCCCTATTGACCCTGCACAGTGGGACCAGTTTGCCTTTACATGGCAGGAGAGACAGTATGCATTTACTTAGTCACCCCAGTGCTATTTGCACAGGCCCCCACTATTTGCCATCAAACTGTGGCTGAACATCTGGACAACTTTCCTTTGCCTCCCAGAGCTCAGATTACTCATTATATTGATGATTTTGTGGTTCAAGCAAAATCCCAAGAGGTAGTAGATCAACTCTTACAGGCCTTCATTCAGTATAGGAAAGAAACGTGTTGGGAGATCAACCCTGCCAAAATACAGGGGCTGAAACAACAAGTCAAGTTTTTAGGAGCACATTGGAAACAAGGCCATTAGGAAATGTCACCCAAGGCCAGACAAAAATTCTTGATTTTCCTCCCCCACATGGTAAACAGGAAGGTCAGAAATTTATAGGTCTTTTTAGATATTGGAGAGCCCACATTCCACACTTTGGAGCAATTCTCCAACCTTTATATAAGGTGACCAGGAAAAATTATGAATTTGAATGGGGAGAGAAAGAGGCTGCTGCCTTTGAAGAGGCTAAAATAGCTATACGGATTGCTTTAGACTTTTGGCCCATGAAAGAAGGCCCTCTGGAAATTCATATTACTGTACAAGACCAGCATGCAAATTGGAGTTTATGGCAGCAGCAAAAAGGAAAGTGGGTGCCCCTAGGGTTCTGATCTAGAAAATTGTCCAATGCAGGGGAGTCATATACTCCCTTTGAATAGCAACTTCTTGCTACTTACTGCCTAACAGTTAACTGTGGGACATGATGTCCTACTATGACCTGGAATCCCCATTATCAGTTGGATTTTGAGTCCCCCAGCATCCCATAAGATTGGACATGCCCAAGAAGCTAGTATAATTAAATAGAAAAGGTACATTCAGAATAGGGCAAAGGCCGGCAAATTAGGAGTGGTGGCTCTCCCCAAGACTGGTGATGGATGGAGGACAACTGGAGGGGGAGACAGCTATACTTCCCTGTACTAAGGAAAAGCTTAGTACCCCTGCCCAAAAACAGCATGTTTGGTTTACAGATGGGAAGCTAAATACATTGGTCAAGGAAGGTATTGGAAGGCTATTTCTTACAACCTCTATATTTGAGTCACTCTAAAAACCACCAGAAAACAGGGCAGCAGCCAACCGGCTGAGCTGAAAGCTGTTCACCAAGCCCTTGTACGGATAAGGAGGGAGAATGTTACTTATTTACTGAGTCCTGGGCAGTAGCCAATGGATTAACTACATGGATGCCCATTTAGAAATGTAATAATTTGGAAATTCTTACATGGAAACTTTGGGGCAAAGTTTCCTCTATGGGAAAAAATTGGGATTGTTCAGTGCACTGATGTCTCTGTTTTTCATGTAGATGCACATACTAAGAAGGATTCACCTGAGTGTGAGTATAATACCACTGGATGCTCTGGCAGAATTAGCCACCTCTGAAGATGACTATTCCCTTGCCCAATGGATACACAATCAAGCGGGACATTTAGGAGCGCAAGCTATGCACAGGTGGGCACAGGCCTGAGAAATAGATGTCTCTTTCTCCATTTTGAGGCAGATAAAAGATGAGTGTGAAATCTGTCAGAAGGATGCATTATGCTCCACCCCCAAGACAGTATCACGGAAATTAGCTAGAGGAACACTTCCTGCTCAAATTTGGCAAATAGATTATATTATATCGGACCATTGCCTATAAATTGGGGATGCCAATTTATTTCTACTTGTGTAGACATCTTTTGGGGGTACTGGTCACCTGTGCATACCAACGTACTACCTAGACAAATTCATGCAAAATCCTTGGCATCATTACACTTTATTATGGTTCCCCTTTACAAATTCAGAGTGATAACTGCTCCCATTTTAAAGGAAAGGAGATTAAGACTTATTGCCAGCAACATAATCTAGAATGGGGATATCACATTCGTTATTATCCACGGGCTGTAGGCCTAATTGAAAGAATGGATGGCCTCAAAGAAAAGCTGAGAAACTTAGGAAATAATTTTTATAAAAACTGGAAAGATCACTTATTCCTTGCTTTGCAGCAGTTGAATAATCCGCCTTTAGGCAATTCTACGCCTTTGGTACAAATGATGACTCCCAATTTGCAGATTTGCAGCCAGCAATGTCCTACTACCTTAAAATGGTGGGCAATCAATCCTAATGCTCAGGCTCCATATGTGGGCAGTTTAGGATCAGCGGGAAGTGATTTACACATACTGCAAGAGATCTGGATTGATCCTAGTACTACTCAGACTGTCTCAACAGGATTAGGTATACAAATCCCAAAAGGACATTTTGGGCATATTCTCCCACCATCTAGCCTAGCTTTAAAGGGATTGCAAATTATGGCTGGAGTTATTAATTCAGACTATGTGGGAGAAATAAAAGTACTACTGCATGATGTATCCTCACAACCTATACACCTGCAAGCCCAGGACTGAGTGGCTCAAGTTGTCATTATCTCCTATGGCAAGGGGGAATGGCCACAAGTTCCCCGGGCCCCTGGTACCACCACCAGAGTGGGAGGCTTTGGACCTACCAGTATGAAAACTGGAGCTAAAATACGGGTAAACATCCTCATGAAATGCCCAGGGCCGCAGAGGTTGTTGCTGGAGGAGCTAATGATACCCTAGCAGTTACTTATACAGGACAGGACAATATTGAAATTCTACCTACTAATCAGTTGTTTTTCTGGGAATAACAGTGTCTTTTAGGGGTTCTCCTTGAATAGTGGATAACATAGATGGTCATCGAAGCATGAACACCTGAAACTCTCCTTGCCAGTAGTCCTACATACCCAGGGTTCTTTTGGACTAATGTCAGCCATCCTCAGTGGATCGGCAGCAACCAGACATGACAACATCACTTGTCCAGCCCACCAATGTAGTAATGTGTTTAATTGGACTGTGGGCCCTGATGCTCAATTATGGAAAGCACCTAATCTTATTAGGGTCCTTTTTTACATAATCCTATTCTCAAGTAAACTGTTCTGAAACTACTGTCTGGGGAAATAGTTTGTTACAAACCTCAGCATGTTAAAACATTGTACCAATGTTTTACATTGTAGATGATTCTACTTCCTTTTGTGTTAAGAAACTTTTGTGCTGTGCCCCAATTAACTGGGACATATATAGATTTGCAAAGTGTGGCATATAACCTCCAAGATTGTATTCCCACCCAAGATCACAAAGTTGTATTACAAGTTTTGATGTGTAACAGCTTAACTAGACAAATGGAACCTTTCGCTTGCTACAGCATTCCTCTAATCTATGTATTCTTACTTTATTTCCTGTTAACAATTATTCAGCATTGTATGAAATACAAGTGCTGCATATATGCTTGGTTAATAATAATCAGACAAAAATGGCCATGCTAGGGTCAGAAGCCCCATACTCTGGGTGTCTGCAGCACCTAGAGGTCCTCCACAGGCAGGGTGATGTTTTTTTACCTTTCCCCTGAGTGTATGATGTTTTTCTCACCTGGGTACCCAAGTCTTTACCTCTTCATTCTCTATATGTATGTATTTATACCCCTTGATACAGCTAGTCAGGAATTCTGCACTAATGCAAAAATTATTAAATGAAAACCAGAATCAACTCACTCAACATAGAGTACAAACACATATTGTTGCTAATAAGTTGATTGAAGCTTCCCATCTCATTGTAACTGATACTATTATCATTGGTATGATTTCCTGTTTAAGTCTGTATCAGCATCTAAGCATTGGAATGCAATATTTTATCCCATTTTAATATGTATTATTATAATAGCTTTGCTCTATGTATTTAATATTTTCATGTATTGTCGAATAAGGAAAATGTATCTGGCTATGACTCCCAAAGTGTTAACTAGCTACACCATAAACATGTCAAATTCTACTGCTGCATTGAAGGGTTAAAGGGACTTTGAGAATCCTCTCTGTTTATGCCTGAGCTGTGACCTTCATTGGAAAAGCAAAATATAGGGCTGTCTCCCAGGTACAACTGGCCCTTATGCCCAGGAGATTAGGACCTTTTGATCTTTAGCTATTCCCTTGGGAGAATTGGCCTTCCCCCAGAGGGAGAGGTTAGTTAGTCAAAATCACAGAAGGCCCTTGCTGCGTAGCCACATTCATCTAAAACATATTTAATCATAGTGCCCAATGTGAGGCTTTGGAATCCCACCTGAGGGAAGGGGGCTCCACTTGGAACTGTTCCCACATGAACCCCCACCACTGCTGCCTCTTGGGATTCCCCAGCATCTGTGTTCTGGTGTAGGTGATTTCCCATCTGGTTATGTATGCTCTTGTTTCTAGCTTTTCTTTTTGCTTTTGCTTAATAAAGTGCCTCACTACTCATCTTTGACTTAGGGTCTTTATTGTGCGTGAATCTGAACATTCAAATTAAGTGGCCATGATCTGATATGTGCCCCTTAATGGCACAGTGATCCACACAAGCTGCAAGATGCATGTCCCCTTGCCTGTCCCTGCATGTCACCTGTCCCCTTTGCTCAGCACCCCAGCTTAGCATCCAGCGTGGCCACTGAATGTCTCTTGTCACCCAGTGTGGCACCCAGAGGGGTCCCCTACCCCCTTAAATACTAGATTATAGACAGAGTCAGCAAGTCACCAACAAAATTATGCAACAGAGCTTCATATTATGCATGTGAGCCCACTCAAGGCTATGGGAACAGTTTATTAGACCTGTTCTCAAGGCTGTGAGAACAATTTTATCAGGCCCATTCTCAAGTTTATGGAAAACTGCTTCTCTTAGTTGCCCAGACACCTGGGTGAGGAAGCCAGACTGCCTTCATTTACCTTCCATCTGGCATAAGTTAAAACACAAAGAGACTTAACTATACCTGACAACAGTTGGAAAGTAGGGAACATAGGCAGGAATAGAGTCGGTTGAAGGCAAAATGCAGTGGATGGATCTAGAATTATCTGTGAAGCGGGAAAAGGTGGGGTGCTAACTTCTATTAGAAGGCAGGGAGATGTGTGTAAGAGAGAAGCAGGGCTGGCATCAGTCGAAAATATGGAAGAGGTAGGTGAGTCTGGTATCAGTTTAAGTACATTTTTGAATATGATGTAAGAGAATGTCCAGTTTCTGTTGAATATGTATATTTTGTTTTTCCAGGATGAGCTCTTGAAAAGTCTGTCAACTTTGCAGTACATATCTTTACCTTCTCTGTCATACATTAGTTGTTCATGTAAGTGAAGGTTTAATCCTGGGCACTCTATACTGTTCCAATGTTTTAAGTATCTGTTTTGTGCCAATACCATTCTGTTTTGAATATTGTAGTTCTATAGTACAGTTTGAGAACATGGAGCGTGATCTCTGTAACTTTGTTCTTTCTTCTCTAAATGTATTTGCTTTTTTAGGTGTTTGTTGTTCTGTATAACTTTTAAGAATTTCTGAGAAGAATGTGAGTAGTAGTTTGGCAGGATTTCAGTTGAACCAACTAATTGCTTTTGGACATATTGTAATGATAACAATTTAATCTTTCCAATGTATAGGAATGGCTTATCTTCCATTTTTTTGTGTTATTTTCAATTTCTTTCTTCAGAGTCCTATAATGATAACAGTATAGGTCTTTCACCTTTTTGGTGTCAACTCAGAGGCATTTATTTCTTTTTCATGAAGTCGTAAATAGGATCACTTTCTTTACCTCTTCTTTCTGTGTTTATTATTATATATGAATGTGACACATTGCTGTACACTTTGCATTTTGTTTCTCACTGCATTATTTCATTAATTTGATTATGTTGAATTTTTAAAGAAAGCCTGTATAGACAATCATATCATCTGCAAATAGTGACAATTTTAATTGTCACTATTAATTGTCACTCTTTTTTATTTTGATGTATTTTATTTTTCTCCTCTGCTTGCTAGTTTAATTATTCCAATTCTATTTCAAATAATAATAATGAAACTGGACATTCTTCACTTGATTTTGATATTAAAGAGTATGCTTTTATTATTTCACAATTGAGTATATAGTTGTGAGGTTATCATATACACTCTTTGTCAAGCTGAGATTGTTTCCTTGTAGAAGCATACTTTGAATTATTTTTACCAATGATGCATATCATATTCTATTGCTTTTCCTGTGTCTCTTGAATATTCATATGACCCTTTTTGATGTGTTTAATGACATCAATTGTTTCCTGGATGTTGAGGTATCCTTGCATCATGAGTATAATTCACACTTGATCAGGATGTATAATCATTTTAATATATCATTCAATTTAGTTTGGTATATTTCATTGAGAATTTCAGCATGTACCTTTATCAAGAATGCAGGCCTATAAGTGTATTTTTTGCCATCTCTTCATTAGTTTGGGTATCAAAGTCATGTTGACCTCATAAAGTAAATTTGTAAGTGAACTTCATCAATGTATGGATTAATTGAGAAGGATATGTACTTATCATTTTTAAAATATTTGTTAGAATTCCCCCTAAATCTATCTGGGTCTGGGCCTTTTGGGGGAGTGTTTTAATTACTGATTCAAATATATTGCTATGCTACTAATTGGTTTGTTCAGGAAATGTGATTTGTCATGATTTAGCCTTCAAAGAGAGTATGATTTAAAAATTTTCCATTTCATTACATGGTCAAATTTGTTGTATATAATTGTTGATGATGTTCTTTAAAAATTCTTTGTTTTTTTGTAGTGTTCATTGTCATTTCTCTTTTTTCTGATTTTATTCATTTTTTATTTCTCTCTTTACTGCTTGAGGGGTCTTATTAGAGGCTTTTCAAATTTATTTGCCATTTCAAAGATGGAGCCACCACTTTTATTAGTCTTTACATTGTTTCTCTACATTCTTTATTATGGTGCTGATCTTGTTTTATTTTTACTGCAACTTAGCTTTTGGTTTGTTAATTATTTTTCTAATGTTTTTATGAATTCAAATGATTCTATTGAAATCTTTCTGTTCTTTAGTTAGAACTGTATAGTTATACTCTCCTCTTATAAGAACTTCTGAAAAATATGGGTTTTCTAAGACCCTATTTGCATTTTTACTTGTCTGAGTGCAGTTCTTGGTTTTCTGTTTCTTTTAATTTTTAAAATGATTTTCTTTCTTTCTTTCTTTCTTTCTTTCTTTCTTTCTTTCTTTCTTTCTTTCTTTCTTTCTTTCTTTCTTTCTTTCTTTTAGACAGGGGGAATGGAGAGAGACAGACAGGGAGAGAAACATCAATGTGTGGTTGCATTCCCACATGCCCCATAATGGGGACCTGACCTACAACCCAAGAATGTGCCCTGATTGGGAATCAAAGCAGCAACCCTTTGGTTTGCAGGCTGGCACTTAATCCACTGAGCCACAGCAGCCAGGGCCATTTGTTTTAATTTTTCATGAAATGTTTCATAGTATGTTGATTAATTTCCAAATGTATTTTCGTTTTTGCTTTCTGTCCTATATTTGATTTCCAGTTTCTTAAAATTGTGGCTAGAAAATATAGTTAATATAGCCCTGGCTGGTGTGGCTCAAGTGGATTGAGCTCCTGCTTGTGAACAAAAGGGTCACCAGTTTGATTCCCTGTCAGGGCACATGAATGGATTACAGGCCAGGTCCCCAGTTGGGGGCACAAGAGAGGAAACCACACACTGGTGTTTCTCTCCCCCTCTTTCTCCTTCCCTTATGCTCTCTTTAAAAATAAATGAATAAAATCTTTTAAAAAAAGAAAAACTAAATATGGTTAATAAAACTTTAAAATTTTAAATTTATTGAATGTTGTTTTTGTCTCCTAATACAGGATCTATCTTGGAAAGTTTTCCCTGTGAACAAGAGAAAAACTGTGTACCCTGCACTTTTAGAGGCAATGATCTATGAATACCTATCAAGAAAAATGGTCTTGCAGTCTAATTTTATTTTTACAATTGTCTGAAACACAGTGTTTTAAAATAAGGTTATTGTTCTTTAATCATCTCATACCACATTTAATTATCAAAAGGACCCTTTAAAATAAATGCTTTTTTACCTCAGCATTACAGATGAGGAAATTAAAAGGCATTTTAGCTACTTTAAATTCCCAGCACCATTAACAGCATTTCCAATTTTTCATCCAGGAACTGTCTGTTTCCCCAGCCATCCATATCATGTAATGATAGAGTAAGGACATTTGAATAGATTGGTAAGATGGATGGAAAAGAGAATTAAGTGGCTCTTTCAAGGGGATATTAGCAGTATTTGTACAACTGACTCTGTGGTTATGAAGTTCACAGAGTCTAGGTGCAGGTTGTCTATATGGCACAGGATGAAGATGATACACTTCATCATGCAAAGGCATTAGAACAAGGCCAGCAGTTGAAGTGGAAAAATACTAACAAAGCAGCAACAAGTTTAGAAAGGGGTTGGACCAAATCCAGGGTACTTCCAGGCCCTTCTCACCCATAATGCCATTGTCTCCTCCCCAAGGCATGTACTAAAAAAATAGGATGCACTTTCTCTAGACTCAAAGATTGCTAACCTGTAACTATTGTCTTGTGATCCTTCACTCAAGTCCACATTTGGAAAATGCCTCCAGATACAAAGCATTCTAAGATACCACATATGACATATGTGGAGGAGACCTCAAGTAATGTGTACTTTGACTGCCTGGTCCTCTGACCAAAGCAGATCAATTGTTGTGCCTGCTTTTTCTTACTGAGTTATGGTAAGTGAGTCAGGGTGGACTGCTTGAATGAGGCATATCAGATACAGAGTTGAATGAGTGAAGTATATCCAAAATACCACCAATACCTGAGGCCTGGGGATTTTCTGCTGCCCCCAGAAATCCCTAAACAAGCTACACCAAAACAAAAAACCCAGACTAGATAAATGACATCTAAAACTCCTTGGCAGTTTGCTTTCCAGGTGTTTATTTCAAACTTTGGAAGGCCATGGGCTAGTGAAGATGGAGGCAGAAGGCCTTTTATGACTCAGTAGAAATTTATGAAGAGCAACGGGCATGGCAGGTCCAGCAATATATTCTGCAAAATGAACTACCATGGAAACACCAGCCATGGGTGATCCAATATATCCAACCAAATTCATGTAAGATATATTTTCTAACAACTACTTTCACAGAAGCAAATGAGGTTCAGAGAGATGAGGGGTTAGCCCCAAGACAAAACCTAGAAATGGGCAGAGTGGCCACGTGACATGAGTTGACCAGTGCTCACCTAGTGAAAGACAGGTCCAGCTTATTTTTGGTGCTGTTGAATATCAGAAAGGAAAAAAGGTAGGTAGTCATGTAAATGATGGTCCTACATGTGAAGTTTAGTACTATGGATACTATGGGAACTTCAAACATTATGACGTCGGAGAGCTTTCAATGTGCAGCCTCATCCAGGGACAAACTGATGTCACACTCATAATAAATGATACAAAAAGGGACATAATGTCAGCCACATTACATTTAACAAGCAGAAGAATAAACTTCCGGAGGTCACCCAGGAACACTCAGCACTTCAGAGATGATTTTGCAGGGACCAGTGTGCACAACATGAGTAAACTCTAAGCTATAAATGTACCATTTGAGTTTAATGTAAGTAAAATTATTCAATTATTGTTTTCAATGCATTTTGTTAGCTGAGGAACCACTGGCCCCCCTTTATGGTTAGTCTGTATTAAGAAAGCATTATCTCAGTGAGTCTGAAACCAACAACACAATTATAAAAATAAGAATATGAGAAACTATATTTGAACAAAGATAAAAATAAATAAAATAGAATAAAATAAAGGAACAAATAAAGAGGGCAATAATATAAAAAGAAAGGCTTAGAGGTGTGTGTTTTTTTTTAAGAAAAGAGAGGCATATAGATTTCAAATTGTCTGTCACATGCTTACAGGCCAGAAATACAAACCTGCTAAAGTCAGGGTGAACCACATATTGTTTAACCTCTGAACCTTCTTCTACCTGTGAAATGGAGCAAAATATCTGGAGAAGCCTTTCCTTCCCAATCTGGTGACTGTGTAGGAACAACACAATGAAAAGCTTCTTGATCTCAAATGAAGATACTGATTGCTTTTTGGTTTACTTTACTTTAAACTAAATTTTAACACTCTTGTTATGGAGATTCTAAACTTATAAAAGTGGCAAATACTTCATTATTTCAGGAAGAGATATATCACATTCCAACAAATAATCTGTATGATGACTTGGGATGGAGGAAATCTGTTTTGCTGGTAAACCAGTTTACAGGTGCCTCAAAGTATCATGAAACAAGTGCTCATCAATGACCAATGGGAAAACACATTTGAGGACTAGAACACAAGGGTGGTTTCCATTGAAAAGAATGATAAATTCACAGTCAGGCTGTTTTCAGTGAAGCAGCTAAAATCAGAGAGAGAGAATGACAATGTGACATCTATAGACTATTCATTTTGGAATCAGGCTACAGCTATAATAAATATAAATATTTCACCTGCCTATCTTTCTATCCACAGCCCCATTTCTGAGTGAATCTATTGAGACAAAGTGTTGTATGATACCAACTTTCCTATGTACAACCATGGTTTACATGACTACCTACCTGCTCACTTGTCTGGCATAACACCAAACAACACATTCCGGACTTTCTTTTCAAGAAAGTGGGCACTAGGTCATCCCTTTGTCTCAAGGTGACTCTGCCAACATCTATTTTGTGACATGGGAGTATTCCCTCATCTGTAAGAGACTCAGTTGGTATCCCTGAAAAATGGGTGGCATAAGATAAACCTTGTGTAATTTTAGATGGAATAAATGGATCACTAATGTTACATTTTCTCCTGATGCTTGTTCCTACAGAATATGCAGCTGGCCCAGCTGTGGTTGTTGTGTTTCATGAGTTTCTACTTTCCATAAAAATCACTTACATTTTTCCACACTGACCTGTGGCCATTATGAGTTTTAAAAAGCACATAAAAAGCAGCCTTCAAAAGAGCCTGTGATGCCATTTATGGGGTTCTGGTTTGTGTTTTCGAGTGGCCAGATTAGGCATTCATGCAGGTAGCAAAAATCCCGAGGCCCACTCTGATTTTTCATATGATTTTGAATACACTTCATTCATATAACTATATGTTATACACCTGCTAATGCAGGCACATTCTGAGACAACTTGCAACACTACTGAAAGATGCAGAACAAAATCTGTTAACTTCAGTTTTAGTAAAAGAGTCAGAGAGTCACAGAAGACATTTGAAATCTCTTTGCCATAGGTCACTTATGGTATTTTCATAGCCTTTGTTGCATCTGGTGACACTTTTCAAGTGGTGACTAGAAGGATGGATCAGGATGGATCACAGGACCATATACAAAGAGAGTGAATTTTGTGTACAGAAGGAAGACCTCACGTTTCTACAGAACATAGGTTTAATTTGAGAGCATTAGTTTGTGGGTTAGAAAGGCCTGTCTGAGTACTGGACTTGCTCTAAGTCTGTACTAATTTGTATCTTCTATTTGTTCTCACTGCAGGTGATGGCCCCTCTCTGGTGTTCATCACCATTACCTACACCATCATTGTTTGGTGCAAAAGAAGGACAATGGGGCCAGACCCTATAAAGTCAAGTTCCACAGAGTCACTTGCACAAACCATGTTAGAATCACTGGCAAGAAAGCTCATTTCTTTTTCCAGGTTTATCCAAATATTCTTTGAGGTTTTTCTACACTTATAGAGCATATGAAGAGCTAAAAATGTACATAGTTCCCAGTTTAAAAATTTGGAATTGCCAGAGATAGGTGGTCATTTTTAAAAAGTTTTTATTTATTTACTCTTAGAGAGAGGGGAAAGGAAGGAGAAAGAGAGAGAGATTGAGAAACACCAATGTGTGGTTGCCTCTCCCATGCCCCCCCACTGGACACCCAGACAGCAACCCAGGCATGTGCCCTGATTGAGAATAGAACCAGTGATCCTTTAATTCACAGGGCCATGCTCAATCTACTGAGCTACACCATCCAGGGCAGGTGATCATTTTAATATACAAAAGTTACTTTTGTTTTTTTTTATCAGAAATGCCGAGATTAAAATGGACTTGACTAAAAATGTCCTTGTGATAATAAACGTGGAATGAAATTTTTGAAGAGCAGTAATTTTAATATATAATACTATATGTTAATCAATTAATTTTAAGTAATGGCCTTAAGTACCACATAAAAACACTTGACATCATAAATATTTATAAAGGATTTCATTGCCCTGGCCAGTGTGGCTCAGTGGATTGAGCATCAGCCTGTGAACCAAACAGTTGCTGGCACATGCCTGGGTTGCATGCCAGGTCCCCTTTTGGAGTCACCTGAGAGGCAACTAATCAATGTTTTTCTCACACATTTGTGTTGCTCTCCCTCACTTTCTTTCTCCCTCCATTCCCCTCTCTCTAAAAGTAAATAAATAAAACCTTCTTTTAAAATGATTTCATCAATGATTTACTACATAAATCACTGTAGAAGTTTTATTGAAAAAAACAAACACTTCAAAACACCTGGCATTTGACTTTTAATATAATAGCTTTTAATTTGCATTTCTCTAATGATTAGTGACATTGAGAATCTTTTCATAAGTTTGTTAACCATTTATGCCCTCTTTGTAGAAGTGTCTATTCAGGTTCTTTTTCTATTTTTTTTTTAATGAGATTGCTTGTGTTTTGGTGTTGAGTTTTTTACACTTTTTTTTTAAATTTTGGATATCAAACCCTTAACAGATATATTGACAAATTCCATTATTTCCCTTTTCCAGCCACATTGATGTGATCATGGGCCAGTCTGCACAGTCACCTCATGGACACCCAGTCACTGAGGTAATAGGGGATAAAGCATGAGTGTGGGCAAATCTCACTGGCCTTCCTACCTCCCCTAGAGGCATCACATTTCTCTGAGAGACTTAATTTTTCTCATCAGAGCCTCTGGTGGTCCTTTACACATCCACCTGTTCTCACTTCTGTGGTGGAATCTGCCCAGACAAGATGAGAATAAGTTCAAATTGCCATCTGGCTTTTAACTTGGTCCACACCTTCATACCATGCAAGGAAGTGGTCCCAGGGGACAGAACATGTGAGATTGGGGATCAAAGCACAGTAGCAGGGAAGAGTTATGCAAGGATTACCCCAAAATGTGGTCCTAGTACCTTCTCACTGCTTTACACCCAAAGCCACAGGGACAATGCCCTTTTACACTCTCTCCAGTCTGTCACAGTGCATGAGAGGCATTTTGGTATAGGAGCAAGCATTGGGAGTTGGTTACCCCAGGCCTAGTGGAACTAGGCCATTGGCCATATGCTTCATTTTTTGCTGCGGTGTGGTTTTAGGCAGATTACTTGCTATATGTATACATTTTAAAAAATTTACTTTATAAATGTAATGGGTTTGAGAGAGAAATGTAGGAGAGTGAGAACATCAACTTGTTGTTCCGTTTATTTAGGCATTCTTTGTTCAATTTTTGTATGCCCTGACTGTGGGCATAAGGCACTTACAAAACCTGTAACCTTAATGCATAGGAATGATGCTATAACCAACTGAGCTACCTAGACAGGGCCAGATCAATTGGCTTTTAAGTTTCCTGGAACACTTCATCATTTATTGACCTTATTTCAAACCCACATACCTTGCTCTCATGTTGTTGTTGTTATGGTAAGTAATACTGAAACCCACAACCAACCAACAATATACCAATGTTGCCTACATCCATCCACTTGCTGTCTTTGCGTTTTGTTGTGGTATATGCAGAGACAGATTTCTATTAAACTTTTATGTGGCCTGGTTTATGGTTCTTTGCTGGTATGGCTTTCAGTTTTGTGTGAATGTCTTGGACAGAGCCCCTACACGTTCTGGATGTGATACATTTATGGTGGCATGGGGGAAACCAAAGACAACAAAGAAAAAACATGAGGATAAATCAGAAGGAATAGAGACCTTATAACTTGTGCAGTGAGTGCTAGAAGAGGTTTCTTTGAGATGTAGACTTAGAAATCTCTAGGGGATTTTAGTTTTTAGGAGTTCCATAGAAAGATTCTTTATTTGACTTCATTTACTTTCCTTTAAAATCTGTATGGTTTTATGAATCAATGTGCCCCAAATAAATTCAATATTTAAAAGTGGAAAAGGTAAAAGAAACACCAGAAAAAGGGTTCTTCCACTGTTGTCCCATGAATACTCACCTCGCTTAGGTTTTACACTCTCCAGGCACAAACATTTTCCTCGGTCCTCCTGGGGGCCCAGGAATGGCTGGTGTCTCACTGGGAAGCTTGAGCCTGTATACATCAGACATCAGGGAAATTTTTGGAATCCCTGATGCCTTGCCAGTTCCCTGTTCTGGCTGCTGCTACCTGAGAGCCAATGATTTTCCAAGCCCTCCTTCCGCTGCTTTGGTCACGACGTGCCAGCCTGAAATTCCCAAGTGGATGCCCCACCATCTGCCATGGGCTGAGAGAAAGGATCCCAGGTATTTGGGGAGAGATCAACCTGCAAGGAAGACAATCAGGTTTCCTCCAGCTGACTTTCATGCCACTTGTCGAGCACCACCTGTTGACTGCTTTTATGATTATTTCTTGCAAAGGAGGTGATTTGTCCATGGTGGAGGGTGACTTCAAGGGCACCTGTGGCACTGAGGCCATCTTGCAAGCAGTGTGGGATGTCAGCACTCAGAATGTTCTCTGGATATTGGACAGGCAGGACTATTGAGGGAGCAACTCCCCATGTCTCTAAGGATACCTTGAAGGGTTGACCAGCACTCGCTCATGCTGCCCCTTCTCCCATGGGGACCCAAAGACCAAATGGTGATGCTGCCTGGGAACAGCAGAGTCTGGTGGGTGGAGGTCACCCTGGAGGTGCCCACTGTCACTGGGTGTATGGGGTGGATGGGCAAGGTGGCACGCACACTGCTATCTTCACTCCTGGGTTCCTTCCCTTCATTGGCAGTGCCTCTGAAATTTTTCTAAGTCCTGATCTGGAGATGTGAAGAGACAGGCCACCCTCTGCCTATGTGGGTTCCAGCTGCTGTCTACCTGGCCTGTGCGCATGTGCACGTGGGTGCTAATCACCAAAGGAGACTTTCTTGCTGGGTCAGTTTCCAGAGGAGACGAGGGTCATGGGCTCTGCCTGGAGGCCCTCAGAGGGCAAGTCTGTTTGGACGTGGGTACGCCTGGGTCTCAGCTATTGAATTCGATTTTTCTACACTGTTTTCTTCAAAGTCCCCATTTTGGGGAGTGCAGTGGGCTGTCCTGCAGGTGAGGAAGGCCTGGCACTGTTCTTGTCTTGCCTGCTGCCTCCTCTGCTTCTTCCTATTCCCATATCCATCAGCGATGATCAGCAGAGCATGTGTCCACGTCAGGGCTTCCAGCGCTACCCACCCATGGCTTGGCTTAACTAGAGGTGTCTCAGGCTGCCTGGATGACTGTTTCCATGGGTGCTGATGGTGACAAATTGACCCGGCCTGGACCTAGACTGATGGGCACAGTGCCTGGATCAACCAGCTGACCAGTCAGTCCCATACTTGCCCACTTACTCATGTAAAGATTCTGCACAAGGACAGGTTAAGCTTTTGCCAGCTGGAGGGAGAAGGAAAGCAGAGGTGTAAACATTATGTAACACTTTTTTTTTTTTTTTAAACGTGGCCCGGTATACAACAGCCTGTTACTTTCAGGTGCACAATACAGTGATTTGACATTTACCTTGCATATAGTGCAATCAACCCACAATATCTGTTCAGTTGTCTCCATGCAAACTTATGATGAAGTTATAAAAGTTATACCTCTATTTTATAAAAATTAAAACACATGACCATGTATTATCCCATCATTGAAAAGATTGGCATTTCTTTTACTATCTTATCTTTTATGGATGTTTCACAGTGGCATTTGCTAATACACAACTAAGTGACCCCAGTCAAGTTTCTCTGCCCACAAAGGGTACCCAGTTGACCCTTCTCTTTAAGGAAATTTCTAAATTGGCCCTGGAACCAGCTGCCACAGGTGGGAGCCCTATGTGACTTTTCCAAGTTCACCAAATGGCCTTGCATTGCCACTGTAGAAGCATAAAGGAGGTGTCATTCCTTGATATGGTGAACATCCCAGTCCCAGGGGTGCTGGAACAGAAAAGGAAAGAAGAAAGGACAGTGAGGAAAAGAAAAAGGAGAAAGGAAGAGAGTTGAAAAGCCTCCTTCTGCTGCCATGCTACTACAGGAGGCCTAGCTGCTGAGTGGCTGGCCATGCTTCCAACCTGGAGGGCTCAGTATGGAGTATAGCAGTCAGTCCCCAGCAGACTTGTGGTTGCTTTTATAGCTTCCAGAGGAAAAAGGTCAGCCATATGGCAGGTCTGAGAATGGTAGGAGATGTGGAGGGCTGAGGATGGAGACAAGCCGGGAGAAGGCATTGGGAATAAGAGGAGATTGGTGCACACAATGCACAGTAGAGAGCAGAAGGCAGTTTAGAGGTTCATGGTAGGTATTCATAATAGACATTGCTGTTGTTTTCATTTATTCATATCATTTAGAAATAACACAAAGAAGTAACTCAAATATAAATTTCTTTCATGTACATGTGAAAAGCACATCAGTTTTGAATGTTAAATACCTGACAGATGACTCAAGGTATCACTGAAAAAAGCACATATCAAGAACCACTGTGATAGAATTTAACAACCTGGACACAAGAGTGGTTTAAATCTACAAGAATAATAAATTCAAAGTCAGACTGGATGCAAGAAATTAACCACCATTAAAGAGGGGTAATGACCTTGTCACAAATAGGTACCTTTTCCTCAGTTAACAAAATGCTTTGAAGGAAATATTTGAATAATACACCCAACTAACTCACCTCAAATTGTAGTTTTCTGAGTCAGATTATTTTTTAGCTCCAACCTTCCTGTCTCTCAAAAAACAGACATTTCAGGGTGAGCACCAGATACTGGTTCTTTTGGTGGCTTCTTGTTATGTTACTTAAGTTCCTGTCTTATTTCTTAGTGTGGAGACCACATCAACTTGTTTGGATGAGGCTTGCATTTGGAAGGACCTTCAGAAAACCTAAAATCAACGTTTCCTGTAGTATCTATAATACCATCTTCTCATGCAGAACCATTGTTTCCATGACTACCTATATGCTCACTTCTCTGACACTCAATACCATCCGAAATATCTTGTACAGAATGGTTACTAAGCTAGCACTGTTTTTGCTCCTCAGCACAAGGTGACATAGCCCACCTCCATCTTCTGTCTTTGAAATATCCCCTTATCTCTCTGAGATTCATTTTGATTCTCTAGACAAGTTGATGGTAGAAAATAAACCTGGAATAGATTTTGTAAATTTAATTGAATTAGCCATGGCAGGTGCTTCTCTGGGTGTTGGCCTGTAAAATATACTGCTTGACACACTGTGTCTTAATTTTGTGAATTTTCTTTCCCCTATGTCAAGCCTTCTTATTTTTCACTGTCCTATGATCATTGTTATTTTGGAGAAGCTCATGGAAACAAACCTGTCAAAAGTTGGTGGTGCCATGTATCTTGTCCTGGTTTTTGTTTTTGGTGCGACAGGTTAGAGATCTCTGGCAGCAGCAGAGAAACACCAGGCCCACTCAGAGTACTTGGAATGATTTTGGATGGAGTTCATTCATGTACCTAGTACTCAAAACACCTGCTACCTGTGTTACTTTCTATAGCACACAGCATAACTCAATAAAAGATGCAGACACAAGCCTAACACTAAGTTTTAGTCAGAGGGTCAGAGAGACACATTAGAAATTATTTGAAGTCACTTTTTTGTTGCAGATGTTATTTTTATATTCTTCTCTGCATCTGGACACATTTCATAAATTATGGCCAGAGTGACAAATCATAGGACCTTAAAATGCGTGTAACCTTTGTTGTCATTAGAAAGGCCTCATATTTCCAAAAACTTGGTTTGGAGTTCTTGGTGAGGAGGACCTGGCAGAAACTTAAATGAAACCCAATTCTGTCTTAAAGTGTGGACCTTCTATTCCTCTGCAACAAAACTGTCTGCCCTGTCTTAATGGCCTTCACCCTCAAATTCACTGTCACCGACCTATGCAATACAGATGTCATGAGGCCAGGCTCTGTGGAAGATCTACTGCATGAAACCAGTTGTAAACACCTGGTGAAAACACATGACAAAATCTCCCCACTTTTTCAATTTTCTCTCCCTCTCATTGAATTTTCTTTCTAAACTTTATGATGATGTGGATTGATAAGGAACAGTTTCAGGTCAAATCTGAAATTGCCACAAATAAGTGATGTGATATGAAAATAGCAAACTTGCCTTCTGGATTCTTTATCAGTAATATTGAGAGTTACAAAGCAATTATCTTACAGTGTTATTTTTCTAGTTAAGTGTGGAAAAAGTATTTTTATTTTACAGTATTGTGATTTAAAAATTAATAAGAACACACTGGCCTTAACTATCATGTTAGATCATTTTTCCTTGACAGACATTTTTAGAACACTTTATCCAAAAACTGCACTCAAAAATTTTTTCCTAGTGCACATGGAATATATTCAGAATAGATCACTTACAAAGCAACAAAACAAGACTCAAAAATTTTTAAAAATTTGAAATTATATCAATATTGTTTCCTCTGGTAACTAAAATTCAAGTATAGGTAAAATAAACAAAGAACAAAAATTATGAGAAAATCATAAATCATGCTTCTAGAAAACTAATTCATCAAAGAAGAGAAAAATTTTTAAGAAACCAACACATTCTTGAGACAAATAAAAAGGAAAAAACCTAACTAAACCTGAGGTGCATTATAAATAGTGATTTAAAAAAACTTTACCAGAGACAGAAGATGGCGGCAGGTAAGTGAGAGCAGAGGCCAGCTCTCCCTGTGCCCAGCTGGAACATCTAGCGGATCATCTGAGGAAAAGAGTGAACAGCCAATGGAACCCCAGCTTACATGAAGTTTGGAGGCCAAAAGTTGCAGAAAACATTGAAAAACATGGTGAGGAGATTGTGCTGGGATGGTAAGGTCCCTGGGATCTGTGTGGGGACTAGGGTTGCTGCAGCCTCCAGTCCAGTGCCTGCCGCAGGATACAGGGAGGTGAGTTAGATCACCAGCTCCCTCCCCTACCAGAACAAGGAGGTCAGCCTTGCACCAGGAGGGACCTGGATGCTGCAAGTCACTGGGGGGAATAGAGTTGAAGTGGGAGACACACAGAAACTATACACATCTGATGAAACTGTGGACACTGGCACCAGAGAAATTGAGGTGCCAGGCAACACCTGGAGAAGGGAGGCATTGGACCATGTCGGATCTTGACTCTGATATTCTCTGGACTGGTTAGAAAGTTGGGCTGTGTGAAAAGCTGTGCACTTGTTAAGAACAGTGGGTGGCTTTCTTTGTAAGGAACTGTCCAGCAGCAGCTGGCTTGCCCTGAGGGTGACTTCAGCTACCCCCCCCCCCTGCCCCCGCCCAGAAACTGAATGGCTGAGTATGGAATCACGCTGCCCAGCTTGTCTCATGCTGTGCACAGCTAAGTGGCTGATTTGAGTCTGGAAGCTCATGGAAGACCTGGGTCAGATGTCGAGAAACTCTGAATATTGTGGCCCAGACCTGGTCCCCATCGTCTCAAAACCATAGGAAGGGAGAAAGGGAAAGCCCAGCCCCCCTCCTCCTGTGGCATCTAGGAAGACCAGCAGAACTTACTGAACAGATTTAAAGTCAGAAGAAAGCTTATTATTTTTTTCTTTTTGGTTCCTCTCTCTTTTTTTTCCTGTTTTTTCTTCCCCCAGGTGAGATAATAAGACATGGAGTTATGAAGTTTCCAGAGACAGATCAAAAGGGGGAGCACAAGGCTTACCTCCAAAAGACACTGAGACAGATGTCACTTTGCTATCTCTAGAGCTGACATTTTATTGTTTACGTGTATTGTTATTTTTTTCATTATTTTCACCACTTTTGTTTTATTAGTATTTTTTAATTTTTCTTTCTTATGTTTACTTTTCCTCCTTTTATTTCTCTGTTCAACTGCATTGTTTGACTGGTTTTCCTTGTTCTCTCTTTACTGTACTTTAATTTTCCTTCTTTCACTTCACCTGTATTCCAATAACACACAAGTCTTGATGGGGTACTTTCTATTCTGGTTATCCAAATCATATATTTCTTGTCATATTATTGTTGTTCCAGTATTATTGTAAATGATTGTTCTTCCATACAATTGTACATGCTACACAGCAATGCCCCCTGATCTTAGACCATTTCACTTTAATTGTGAGCATTATTATTGTGGTGGTTAACTATTCTCTCTCACACTATGCCTACTGTCTATCCTTTAGTCTCACTATATCTTATTGTCTAACCTTGCACAAGAGCTCTGTTTTCTGAGTTCAGCTCACAATCCTCCTTCACTCTAACAAGAGTCTTATCTCACTTTCACCTTTCATAAAAAGTGCTTAGTTGGGTGAAATATCACATTTAATCATATACTTGCCCAAAGAATATCCTCTCTGTTATCTACTTGTTGGTACTTTAAATCCCATAAAATACTCTCCTGCTGTCTTAACCCATTTTGCCTACCACCTGCGACTGATCACATACAAGAATAGGTGTGAGCTGCAAACATCAGTATACCTTCTAGAGGAGAAAAACCACCAACAAAGGAACCACAAAAATGTAAAGACCCAAGTACAACAAGAGAGCCCACAAAAACAGAAGAAAGGGCAAACCTAGAGGGCCCAGACAAGGCGATCAAAGAGACCACACCATGGAACCCCACAGAATTCCTACCATGGAGGTTTACCCACAGATAGCAAAGAGAAACATTAGGAAGTGCAGAAAGAAAATGAATAGAGTCACCTAAAATGGGGAGACAAAAAAAGAACATGCAATCAAAAGGAATGGAAGACTCCCCACTAAAAGAGCTAAATGAAATAGAGTTAAACTATAAGATATAGAATTTAAAATAATGGTTATAAAAAAATTTTAAAATATTAATAATAAATGAAAATTAAAAATAATGGTTATAAAGCTGCTCAAGGAACTCTCAGACAACTACAAGAAACTGAGTGACAACTACAACAGTATGAAAAAGAAAATAGAAACTGTAAACAAAAACCAGGAAGAAATGAAAAATAAAATCTTGGAAACAAAGAACACACTAGAAAGAATTACGAGCAGGGTGGATGAAGCAGAGGATTGAATCAGTGAGCTGGAGGACAAGGTACAGAAATAGCCAGAAAGAGTGAGAAGGAAAAGAGACTCAGAAAGAATAAACAGGTGAGAAGGGAGCTGCAAGACAATATGAAACGTAACAACATCTGTATAATAGGGGTACCAGAAGGAGAAGAAGAAGAGCAAGGGAGAGAAAACCTGTTTGGAAAAGTAATGATGGAAAACTTCCCTAATTTAATGAGAGAAAAAGTCACACAAATCCAGGAAATACAGAAAGCTCTAATCAAGAGGAACCCACAATGCCCCATCTCAAGACATCATCATTAAAATGGCTAAATTCCAAGACAAAGAGAGAATCTTAAAGGCAGCAAGGGAGAAACAGGAAGTAACATACAAGGGAGCCCCAATGAGACTACCAGCTGACTTCTCAATGGAAATGCTCCAAGCCAGAAGAGAATGGCAAGTAATATTCCAATGAAATGAAAACCGGAAGCCTGCAACCAAGATTACTCTACCCAGCAAGGCTCTCAATTAAAATGGAAAGCCAAATAAGGAGCTTTCCAGACTAAAGAAGCCCCAAAGAATACACCTCCACCAAACCAGCTCTGCAAGAAATGCTAAAGGCATGGCTTTAATGAAAAGAAGGAAAAGAATGGGACAGAGAGGAACACAGGCACAAAAAAATGGCAATGAAAAGTACCTATGAATAATTACCTTAAAGGTAAACAGATTAAATGCTCCAATCAAAAGACACAAAATAGCTTAATAGATAAGGAATCATGACCCACACATATGCTGCCTACAAGAGACCCACCTCAGAACAAAAGACCTTCACAGACAGAAAGTAAAGGACTAGAAACAGATATTCCAAGCAATGGAGAAGAAAAATAAAGCTGGGGTAGCAATAGTCATATAAGACAAAATAGACTTCAAAAAAAAGGGCCATAAATAGACACCCAGAAGGTCACCTCATAATACTCAAGGAAAGTACCCATCAAGAAGACATCTACATTGTAAATATATATCCACCCAAAATAGAAGCACCCAAAGAAAATTTTGGAGGACTTCAAGAAAGATATTGACAGTAGCACAATTATAGTAGGGTTTTCAACACCCCACTGTCAAAAATGGATAGATCATCCAAACAAAATATCAACAAAGGTATTGTGACATTGAACGATGTCCTAGATCAAATGAACTTAACTGACATATACAAAGACTTTTATTCCAAGGAAGCAAAATATACTTTTCAAATGCACATGGAACACTTTCACAGACAGCCCACATGATAGGACAAAAAACAAGGCTCAAGTAATTCAAGAAAATTGAAATCACATGAAGCATTTTCTCTGATCACAAGGGACTGAAACTGGAAACCAACCTCAAGGAAAAAACTAAAAAATACTCAAAGTCTAAGAGATCAAATAGCATGCTATTAAAAAGTGAATGGGGTTTCTTCAAGAATGAGATGAAGAAAGAAGTAAAATATTTTCTGGAAACAAATGAAAATGAACTCACAACAACCCAAAATTTAGGGACACAGCGAAGCTAGTCCTTAAAGGTAAATTCATAGTGATACAGGCCTACCCCCCCCAAAAAAAAGAACAATTTCAAATAAACAACCTGACCCTAACCTACAAGAACTCAAAGAACAACAAAAAAGACAGCTCAGAGCAAATACAAGGTAGGAAATAACCAATATCAAAACAGCATTATATGACATAGAGACTAGAAGCACAATTCTAATGATCAATAAATCCAGGAGCTGGTTCTTTGAAAAGATAAACAAAACCAACAAATCTTTAAGCAGACTCGTCAATAGAAAAAAGAAGAGGACCCAGAAAACACAATCAGAAATGAAAGACAAAAGATTACAACTGATACTACAGACATACACAGAACTGTAAGAAATGACTACGAAGAACTATATGCCAAGAAATTTGAAAACCTAGGTAAAATGGACAAATTTCCAGAAAAATATAATCTTCCAAAACTGAATGAAAAAGTAGCAGAAATCCTGAACAGACAATAACAGCTGACAAAACTGAAGCAGTAATCAAAAAACTCCCGACATTCAAAAGCCCTGGACCAGATGGTTGCACAGGAGAATTCTACAAAGCTTTTAAGGAACATATAACCCCTATCCTTCACAGATTATTCAAAAAAAAATTCAAGAAGATAGAAGACTCCCAAACTCTTTTTATGAAGCCAGCACCATCCTAATCCCAAAACCAGATAAAGACACAACAAAGAAAGAAAACTTTAGGCTAATATTGCTGATGAACATAGATGCTAACATCCTCAACAATATATTGGCAAACCACATCCAGCAATACATTAAAAAGATCATACACCATGACCAAGTGGGATTCATCCCAGGGATGAAAGGATGGTACAATATTTGCAAATCAATAAATGTAATATCTCACATAAACAAAAGCAAAGACAAATATATGATTGCAAAAATAAACATGAAAAAGCACTTGATAAGGTATGGCATCCATTTATGATAAAAACACTCAGCAAAGTGAGAATAGAGGGAGCATTTCTCAACATAATAAAGGTCATATATGAGAGACCTAGAACCAACATCATATTCAATGTGCAAAAACTAAAAACTTTCTCACTAAGATCAGGAACAAGACAAAGTTGTCCACTTTCACCACTTCTATTCAATATAGTATTGGAAGTCCTAGCCACAGAAATCAAACAAGAATGGGAAATAAAATGCATCCAAATTGGAAAAGAAGAAACAAAACTGTCATTGTTTGCAAATGACATGATAATATACATAGAAAATCCTATAGACTCCACCAAAAAACTCCTTGACCTAATAAATAAATCTGGCAAAATGGGGAATACAAAGTTAATATTCAGAAAGTAAAGGCATTTTTGTATACCAACAGTGAAATATTAGAAATATAAATTAGGAAAAAATCCCATTTGAGATAGCAACAATCATAATAAAATACCTAGGAATGAACCTACCCAAGGAGGTAAAAGACCTGTATTCAGAAAATTACACAACACTGAAGAAAGAAATCAAGGAAAACACAAACAAATGGAAATGTATACCATGTTCATGGATCAGAAGTATTAACATCATCAAAATGTTCATAATATCCAAAGCAATTTATAGATTCAGTGAAATAGCTATTAAAGTACCAATGGCATATTTTACAGATGCAGAAAAAAACACTTCAAAAATTTATATGCAACCATAAATGACCCTGAACAGCTGCAGCAATTTTGAGAAAGAAGCACAATGTAGGAGGGATCACAATACCTGATATTAAACTTTATTGAAAGGCCACCATAGTCAAAACTGCCTGTTATTGGCATAAGAACAGACACATGGACCAATGGAACAGAACAGAGAGCCCAGAAATAAACCCAAGTCTCTACAATCAATTAATATTTGACAAAGGGGGCCGCAGCATAAAATGGAGTAAAAGTAGCTTCTTCAACAAATGGTGTTGGCAGCTGTGGACAGCTACGTTAAAAAAAAAATGAAACTCAAGCACCAAGTTACACCATACACAAAAATAAATTCAAGGTGGAAAAAAGATTTAAATATTAGCCGTGACACCATAAAAGTCCTAGAGGAGAACATAGGTGGGAAAATGTCAGATACTACATGCAGCAACATTTTCACTGATATGTCCTGTAGAGGAAGGGACATAAAGGAAAGAGTAAACAAATGATATCTCATCAAAATAAAAATCTGCATGGGTAATAAAAACAGCATTAAAATGAAAAGAGAACCAACTAACTGTATAGGAAAACATATTTGCCAATGATACCTCAGACAAGGGATTGCTCTCCAGAATATATAAAGAACTCACACGACTCCACTCTAAGAAGCCAAGCAACCCAATTAAAAAATAAGCAAAGGACTTGGACACTTCTCCAAAGAGGAAACACAGTGGGTCCACAGACTTACGAAAAGATGATCAGTATCACTGGGAATCAGAGAGATGCAAATTAAAACCACAATGAGATACCGCTTCACACCAGTCAGAATGGCCATCATAAACAAAGCAACAAACAACAAGTGTTGGAGAGGTTGTGGACAAAAGGGAACCCTAGTGCACTGTTGGTGGCATTGCACACTGGTGCGATCACTATGGAAATCCTTATGGAATTTCCTCACAAAACTAAAAATGGAACTGCCTTTTGAGCCAGCAATTCCAGTGCTAGGATTATATCCTAAGAATCCTGAAGCACCAATCCCAAAGATAATATGCACCCCAGTGTTCATAGCAGCACAATTTACAATAGCCAAGTGATGTAAAAAACCTAAGTGCCCATCAGTAAATGAATGGATCAAAAAACTATGGTACATTTACACAATGGAATTCTATGCAGCAGAAAAAAGAGCTCCTACCCTTTGAAACAGCATGGATGGAACTGGAGAGCATTATGCTAAGTGAAATAAGCTGGGCTGTGAAAGACAATACCATATGATCTCATCATTAACTGAAACACAATCAACAAAATGAAATAGCAAGCAAAACATAACCAAAGCCATTAAAATTGAGAACAGGCTGAAATTGAGAACTACACAGGAGTATAAAAAGAGTAAAAACAACCCATCAAAATATTAATGAAATAATTTAAATTTGCAAGTAAAGCAAACAAAAGGAAAAGAGAAGAAAAAGACACTAAAAATCAGTGCAGAAATTAATGAAATTTAAAAGATAGAAAAACCCAATAACTATGAAGAATGTTGTTTCAAGTTATAAATACACTGACAAACCCTTAATAAGATTCATCAGGCCAAAAGAAGAACACAAATGAATAAAATCAGGAAATAAAGAGGAAAAACTATAGCTAACACCAAAAATAAGAAAAGAATCATTAGTGAATACTATGATTGGGAATAGGAAAAGAAAGCTCATTCTCACCACTGTTATACAACACAGTACTGTACTTTTCTGGCCATAGCAGTCAAACAAGAAAAATAATTCATAGACAACAAAAATATGGACAAAAACTGTCATTTTTGGCAAATGCCATTATTGTGCCATTAATGGGCATGTATGAGATCATGGCCACTGAATTTGGAGTTTCAGATTTACAGTCAATAAAGACCCCAAGTCGAAGGTGAATAGTTATGCACTTTATTACGCGATAGCAAAGAGAAAAACAAGAATCAAGAACATATATCACCAGATGGGAAATCACCAACAACCGAAGACAGACTCTGGGGAATCCCAGAGGCAACAGCATTTGGGGTTGGACTGGGAAAAGTTCTAAGCAAAGTGTCCTTCCCTTGGGTGGGATTCCAAAGTCTCACTTTGGGGTCTATAATTAAACATGTTTTAGGCAAAAGTGGCTATGCACCAATAGCCTTGTGTGATTTTGACTAACTGTTACCTCTGGGAAAAGGGCCAGTTATCCCTTGAAAACAGCACTAAATTTTGCTTTTCCAATGAAGGTCATCATCCAGGCATAAGCTGGGAGGATTCTTGAAGTCCCTTTAATCCCTCAGCTATATATAGGAAAAAGTAGATAATTGATGCGGACCCCAGCCTGTGAGGTCCATGTGTTGTGGCTGGGACAAACAAATTCACACAAACTACAGAAGTTCTGTGAAGGAAAAGGATGGCATGGCCACTCTCTGAGTGAGAGCGGGTCCCAACCCCTGCCTGGACAGGCTTTTATTGCTTTTCTGGGTACATTACATTAAGGATGGTCCTCATTTACTATGCACAGGTTCGCTGTAGGTGATTACCTTTTACAGATAACAAAGGAATGAATGTTGCTAATTACTTCAAAGAGAAGGATGTTGCAGATCAAGGGGAAAAGTGGCTGAACTGGTTACACTCCATACTTGAGAGGTTTAGCACAGACTTTAGGAAGCTGTTTTAAAATACGCTGTAAACATTTGTTGCCTCAATCCACAGTGAGAGAGCTTTGGCAAAAGCAAGCCTCATAGCAGCCTAGGTACAATGCAGGCCTGACTTCCCACAGGAAAACTTATCCATGGGCATGTGTTCTGTGTGCTAACTAGCTCCCCACTGGATTTCCCAAGCTAGGGGCTGGACTACATTAGCCACACCACACAGAATGGTTCCCTATAGATAATTCCCTCCAAAATAATATAATTATTGAAAGAATTCAGTAGCCCTGGATGGTGTGGCTCAGTGGATTGAATGCCAGCCTGAGAACCAAACTGTTCCGGATTTGATTACGAGTAAAGGCACACACCTGAGTTGCAAGCAAGGTCCCCAGTAGGGGGAGCATAAGAGGCAACCATACATTGATGCTTTTCTCCCTCTTTCTCCCTCCCTTCCCCCATAAAAAAAAATTATAGGAGACTCAAGAGTTAGAAAATTTTAGTTTAAGGTAAAAAGTTATAAATCTAGCAAGTAATGTATAGGTTATAATGTATAGGTTTTGTTTCAGAAAGTACAGATAAGGCCCAGTCCTGGCTCCTGGTAAAACAGCTGACCTCCTGGGGCACTGCTAAAGATTACCACCTGGGGACAAGTGGAGGCATCTGGGCCTTTGTGTTCAGGGAGAGATAGATGACCACCCACCCCTGGGAACAGCTAACTGCCCAAGACAGGAATGTTTCAACTTCTTTCTCCTAATCCTCCCTGAATCTCAAAGCCCTCCCACACCTTGCTTATTCCCTGGTATGAAAACGTTGACCTGGAAAGAAAAGACAAGATGGTCTGTTAGGGTATGAACCCACCATCTTCTCAGGTCACTGGCCATCTGAATATAGCACCCATAAAGATTCAAATGCTTTCATTGCTTATTTGGTTTGGTAGCGACAGGCAGCCCAAATGCCAGTGTCTTTTCCCATTTCAAAATAAAATATTTTAAAAAATAGAATTCAGTAAACTAGTAAAATAAAAATTTATATCTACCTGTCAAGTTTGATACAATAATAACAATCAGAAGATGAAATAATTCCGTTTACAATTGCATGAGAAAGAATTAACTATTTAGGAATTAATGTATGCAGAGGTAAAAAAAAATGTACTACCAAAATTATAAGATAATAAAAAAAAATTAAAAGATCTTGAAAAAATTTACAGACAAGACAAAATAAAAGAATAAATTGTGTGAAGTGATTGATAAGTTCATTGTTAAAATAACTCCTTCCCAAGGCAATTTACAGATTCAGTAAAATTCCTCTCAACATGCAAATATTATTTTTCTCAGGACTGGAATGAATAATTTTCAAATTTATATAGAACAAAAAAAGACCCCCAACATTCAAAGCAATGTTGAGAAAAAGAATAGTTGAAGCTATTGCTTTCCATGGCCTCAAATTATGCTACAAAGTTCTCATAATCAAAACAGTGAAGTATTTGCACAAAAAGGAACAAATATAACAATGCATCAGAAACAAAAGCTCATATTTTAATCCACTCACATACTTCTGGGCACTTGGGCTGCTTCCAAATATTGGCTATTGTAAATAACATTGCAATAAATATAAGTGTTTTCTAACTAGTGTTTCAGCCTTCTTCAGATAGATTTTTCAGTAGTGGAATTGCTAGGTCATTCAGCAGCTTTACTTTTAATTTTTTGAAGAAAATACATTGTGTTTGGTTGCTGCATTAATCTGTATTCTCAACAAGAGTGCATGAATGTACATACACAATTAAATATTCCTTGACCAAACATATGAAGAAAATGTAACTTTTGTAACAGTGGCGATGGCCTTAGAGTATATTAAACTAAGATAAGCAAGTCAGAGAAAGAAAAATACCATATGAATTCACTCACATTTATACCATAATGAGCAAAACAAACAAACAAACAAAATACAAATAGAGTCATAGATACTGAAGACAGACTGACAGACATCAGAGGGGCTGGGTTTGGAAAGCTGCTTATAAACAGAGAGTAAAATTAAGCAGAAAATAACGCATGAACAAAGACAAAAATATGGTGAATACGGTGACCAAAGCAGGGAAGAAGCATGGCACAAAGCAGAAGAGAGTCAAAATAATTAATTGTTGATGAAAAAAGACTTGACTTTGGATGGTCAACCCAATAATATACACAGATAATGTATCATAATTGTAAATTTGAAATATATATAAAATTATTACTGAATGTCAGCCATATACATTCACTATTAAGTAAATAAATAAGTAAATAAATAAATACTCCTGTACATGTTCCTTGGTTCTTCATCTGGAATTCAAAAACAAAATCCTCAGATACAATAACTATCCCTGAAAATACAGCATCTGGCAGAAGTAACACCTGCTTGTGTGGGGTTGGTATCATAATAATATGGGTGTACTAATTTATAGTTTTAATTTCAACATTTCATCTTATTTGTGTTATTTGTGGCAGACCCTGTACTTTGCGTTTTCAAAGGAAAACCCTAAAACTTTTCAGACTCAGTTTTCTCATCAGTGAATTGAAATCAGAAATCTCCAAAGTCAAGTCCTACAATTCTGCTGCCTATAAGATGATACAGGGTTTTTTTCCTATCTTAAACAGGGACTCTCAGGCCAATAACTTCTGATGTGCCATAGCTGCCCCTAAGTGAGAACAGCAGCACCAATTCTCTTAGAAACTGAACTCTGTCAGGACTCATGGAGGTCTTCCAATGCCCTGGGTCTTTATTTCCTCTTTTGTAAATAGAGCCAAGAATACATATTTCTCAAGTGTATGATGAGAATGTCTGCCTATCTGTCATTTGGGTGTATGTGGAGTATCTGTAACTTTATGTGATTTAGAATAGATAAAGGGGAAGGCTTTATCTATTCACAAGGGAATAACTAGGCAAGAGAGTGAATGGGGAGTGTGTGGCTGGCTGTCATTCTAATTAAAGGATAACGAATCCATCTGTAGCTAGGTGATCAAGGTTGGTCTAATTTGCACCCAGTTAAAAAGGATCACAGCAAAGCTATATAGAGAACATTCCCGAGATAAGTCTTTCTCTGTCTGACAGTAGGGGGAGAGGGGTGGATAGTACATAAAGCTACACCTTTTATTCTTTTGAGGTTAATGTCTTTCTGTTTTCTTTCTAGATCTGATTTAGGATCTGAAGTGCTCAGCACTCAGAGCAGAGAAGAGTGGAAGGCTGCATTCCTGGCACAAACACCTGATCCTAATGTCACTTGGCTATTATGACAGACTATTCACACAGCTAACAAACATCCTTGAAGAAAATAACTGCCAAGTTTTCCCCGACTCACTAAACTCAAGTTTTACATTTCAAGCTCAGAATTTTTTTTTCATCTTCTGCATTCTAACCCTTCACATACAACTTTGAAATGCTAGGAGTTCTTAGGTAAGGTCAAGATACTGTTCCACTTGGTGGTTCATGGTGTTGGTGCTTACAATATGTTTCTACTTGTTTTCCTCAGTGTGAAGATGACACCAGATGGTCCCTAATGGAGGCTCTCATTTTGAGGACATTCCAGACATCATAATAGTAAAGTGTTCCAAAGTGTTTAGGGTACTAGCCTTCCCATGTGGAAGCACCATTCACAACTGGGTACCACATCACCTCTATGGCACTCAACAGCATCCAACATATTCAGGCCAGATTAATACTAAGTGAACACTGGCCACCTTCCTGATACACAATGACCCTGCAAACTCTACATTGTTTCTTAGGAATATATGCTTATCTGTATGAGGCTCAGTTTTCTTCTCTGGTAAGTGAGTGTTCATATATATGTATTTTATGAAATTAATTGGGTCATCTATTAAAGGTGCTTATCTGCTGCCTGATTGTGCAGAATATGCTGCCGGACCTGCTGTGGTTGTTTAATTTTATGAATTTCCACTCCTATGTGAAAGCTGTCTTTCTCTCCTCTCAAGGCTTTTTTTTTTTTTTTTTTGGTCTTGTAATTTTCTTTAATTATCTTTATTATTTTTTAAAATTTTGAAACATTTATTTGGAAACCAGTTATTTTAATTAATGACCTGATGCCTTAGACATTTCTATTTTGACCAAAATACATTCTTTTTGGTTTTTTAAAGTTTATTTAAATTGTTCTTGCAGTAAAACCTTCTCTTTTACTCCCATCCCAACCCACCCACCCAACCCTCCCCTCCTCCCTCCCATTTCCACCCACCCCTAGTTTTTATCCATGTGTCCTTATACTCTTTCCTGTAAACCCTTCCCTTTTTTCCCTGAAATTCCCCCCAAAATTCCCTCTCCTCTCCCCTCTGAACTCTGTCAATCTGTTCTTTATTTCAGTGTCTTTGGTTATATTTTGCTTGTTTCTTTGTTTTGTTGTTTAGATTCCTGTTAAAGGTGAGATCATATGGTATTTGTCTTTCACTGCCTGGCTTATTTTGCTTAGCATAATGCTTTCCAGCTCCATCCATGCTGTTGCAAAGGGTAGAAGCTCCTTCTTTCTTTCTGCTGCACAGAATTCCATTGTGTAAATGTACCATAGTTTTTTGATTCATTCATTTACTGATGGGCATCTAGGTTGCTTCCAACACTTGGCTATTGTAAATTGTGCTGCTATGAACACTGGGATGCATAGGGTTTTTCTGGATTGGTGTTTCAGGGTTCTTAGGATATAATCCTAGCAGTGGAATTGCTGGGTCAAAAGGCAGATCCATTTTTAGTTTTCTGAGAAAAATTCCATACTGTTTTCCATAGTGGTTGTACCAGTCTGCAATCCCACCAACAGTGTACTAGGGTCCCCTTTTCACCACAACCTCTCCAACACTTGTTGTTTATTGCTTTGTTTATGATGGCTATTGTGACTGGTGTGAAGTGGTATCTCATTGTGGTTTTAATTTGCATGTCTCTGATAGCTGGTGATATTGAACATCTTTTCATGTGTTTCTGGATCCTCTGTATGCCCTCCTTGGGGAAGTGTTTGTTCAAGTCCTTTGCCCATTTTTAAATTGGGTTGCTTGTCTTCTTAGAGTAGAGTTGTGTAAGTTCTTTATATATTTTGGAGATTAAACCCTTGTGTGAGATATCATTGGCAAATATGTTTTCCCATACAGTTGGTTCTCTTTTTATTTTAATACTGTTTTCTTTAGCCGTGCAAAAGCTTTTTATTTTGATGAGATCCCATTTGTTTATTCTTTTTTTTATGTCCCTTGCTCTGGAGAACATCAGTAAAAATGTTGCTGCGTGAAATAACTGAGATTTCCATGCCTATGTTTTCCTCTAGGACTTTAATGGTGGCATGGCTTATATTTAAGTCTTTTATCCACCTTGAATTTATTTTTGTGTATGGTGTAAGTTGGTGCTTGAGTTTCATTTTTTTGAATGTAGCTGTCCAGTTTTCCCAACACCATTTGTTGAAGAGACTGTTTTTACTCCATTTTATGTTGCTGCCCTTGTTGTCAAATATTAATTAACTGTAGAGACTTGGGCTTATTTCTGGGCTCTCTGTTCTGTTCCATTGGTCTATGTGCCTGTTTTTATGCCACTACCAGGCTGTTTTGATTGCAGTGGCCTTGTAATACAGTTTGGTATCAGGTATTGTAATCCCTCCTACTTTGCTCTTCTTTCTCAAAATTGCAGCAACTATTCAGGGTCGTTTATGATTCCATATAAATTTTTGAAGTGTTTGTTCTTTGTCTGTGAAATATGCTATTGGTACTTTAATAGGGATTGCATTGAATCTGTAAATTGCTTTGGGTAGTATGGACATTTTGATGATGTTAGTTCTTCCAATCCATGAACACAGTATATGTTTCCATTTGTTTGTGTCTTCCTTGATTTCTTTCTTCAGTGTTGTGCAGTTTTATGAATACAAGTCCTTTACCTCCTTGGTTAGGTTTATTCTTAGATGCTTTATTTTTCATGTTGCTGTATCAAATGCAATTTTTTTCCTGATTTCTGTTTCTGATATTTCATTGTTTGTGTACAAAAATGCCTTTGATTTCTGGATATTGACTTTGTATCCTGATGTGTCACCAAATTCATTTATTAGATTGAGCAGTGTTTTGGTGGAGTCTATAGGGTTTTCTGTTTATCCCCTATTGTTAATTTTGTTTCCTCTTCCAGCAGGTACACTGGTGTTCACAGCTTCCACCTACTCTTTTTTTTTTTTTTTTTTTTTTGATCAGTTGGAGGGGAAGGCAAAATGGTTTAAAACAGCAAGAGTATATTCTATGATATTTACAGTAGCAGCCCATAGAGAAGAGGTAGGAGATCCTTTGGCTATGTATAGTGTTAACTGTGATATTCCACCCAACTAGCCACTTTTTAGAAGGGGTGAAAAGACGATAAGATTCTCATTGTGAAGGGAAGGATTGTGAGTTGGATCTAGAAAGCAGTGAGATTGTGGGATGTCAGATTCTGAGGTAAGGTGAGAGTAAAAGATAGAAAATAGGTATAGTATGTGAGAGAATAGAGTTAACCACAACAATAATATAGTTCAGGAAACCATGAAGTGGGCTGAGATCTGGGAGGGGTGCTGTGTAGTATTTACAATTGTATGGAACAGTTATTATTTACAATAATATTAGAGCAGCAATCATAGGACAGAATATATGTGATGTGGATAATAATAAGAAGAAGTATAGGACCTTGAGTAGTGTGTTAGTGGAACACAAGTAAAGTGAAGGACAGTAAATTAACAATACACTATGAAAGAGAGAATAAGGGAAACCAGTCAAATAATGCAATTTAGCCAGCCAAGCAAAGAAGACTAGACAGAAAGAAGAGGAATGCAAAAATACTAATAAAATAAAAGATGTAAAAATAGTGAAAAAATAATAATACAATTATTCAATAATTGTACAGGTTCTGTGTAGTAGCAAAGTGAAATTTGTCTCACTGTCTCGGGTGTTGGGATGATCCCTCTTTGGGTCGAACTCTGGTCATTTCACAGTTCCAGAATTTTTGCCTCACTTGTGGGAATTTAAAAAAAAAAGAAAGAAGGAAGGAAGGAAGAGATAAAATTGGAATTAAAGAAAGATGGAATAAAACAAGAAAGAAGCAAAGAGAGGAAAAAGGAATTGAAAGGTAAAAAAAATAATAAACATTTAAAAAATAAAGAATTACTTTTTTAAAAAAAAAGCCTCTTGCTGGCTTCCAACTGGCCAAACTGGTTTTGCTGGTCTTCCTGACTACAGCAGGTTGAGGGGTGATTGGTTTTGCTTTTCTCTCTTCCTGATCTGCACTCAGTCAACCTCCAGCCCAGCTCCCCAGCAGCCTCTGGTTTCTGAGGTTCCACAGGTTTGGGCATGCACTCTCCCCAGGGCTAGCCTGGTGCCTCTCCCCAGAGCTTTGGGTGTGGACTCAAGGCCTTCAGCAGAGCACACTCTCCCCAGGTTGGGCATGCACCCTCGGCCAGGCCGCCTCCAGTCCCTCAGGTTTGGGTACGCACTATTCCCAGGGCTATGGGTGTGCACAGAGCCTTCTGCGCCAGTTTGGGAGGTCGCCCAAGAAGAATAATCCTATTTTCCACACATTCTATGCATTAACTGAGTTTTCTGCTACAATTTTAAAAGATATTGAGGGATATTGTGGCCAAAAATTTATGTCAAAATTTAGAAACCGCCACAGAGCACAGAACTTACATTTTGCCTCTTTCTTCTCTAATAATGTGATTTTAAAAAGTACTTATCTCAAGGGTTGTTTTGAGAGTGAAATGTGGTATGAAATGGTTAAATAACAACAGTTTTATTTTAAAGTACTGTTTTTAAAAACATATTACTAACATAGTATTGGCCTTAACTGCCACATGAGTTTGACTTGATAAAAATGGAGCATTTCATCTAAAAGCTCCAATTTACACATTTATTTCTGTTGTAGTTGAAACATTTATCAAAATAGATAATGTGCTTGGCTACAAGCAACCCTCATTAAATTAACAGAATTTAAAATTATATCAAGTATATTTTCTGACCAAAATTGTAGGAAGCTAGTATCAACTATATATAAAAAAAGAAACATTCAAATATTATTGCTATTACCACACACTGTGTGTTCTGGGAAACCCCAATTGTGAACAAAATAAGTGAAGGAGCACAACTCAAAAAGAATTCCCCTCAGGCTTTTTTCCCCCACTCATGTACTGATGGGCCCTAAGTGTGACTATAAATCTTGGCTACTGTAAATCACATTGCAATAAATAGGCATGTAACCAAACAGCACTTTGGGTTCTGCTGCCCACTGCTGCCCTCCAGAGGCAAACATTCCAGAGACAAAGTTTTGATGTTAAAGGAAAGGAGTCTTTATTCAAAAGCAGATACTGAAGCCTTCAAATTACAGCTTTAATCACTTATGCCTATCAATTAAGGCTAAACTCTAACACCTGAGTTGTCCTATCTTTTCCATGTTACTTTCTATAGTTATCTTGTTTCTATAGGATGAGCTTACAAACTAAAAACAACATAATATACAAAAACCACACAATTCTGGAAGGATGGCTGGCTTATGCCCCAGAGCCTATTCTCTGGAGAACACTGAAAAATAAACCTGCCACCCTCTTCCAGGAAATCCTGACCCTAGGCTTTGCCTAGATTTCCTACCCATAGAAAATGCCATCCATTGGGAAATGCAGGCAGCTGCAGCACAATCATCCAGGTATCCTCAAGGAAGAACAGCCTGAGATCAAGCCTGAGAGCCTGAGTCTGAGAGTGTGAACCTGAGAGAGTCAGCACAGGATCCAGAGAATTCCAGCCAGCACAGCATATCCCAGCCAGAGAGAGCCAGCCCTCATTTTATTTCCATTGGTTCTGGAGGCTTTTAGCTTCTCAAACAACCCTGACCTAGACCACCCACCATTGTCTCAGAAAACTCTTCCTACAGCTCTTCCTACTTCCCCAATAATCTGAATTATCTTAATCAGATGTATCTGTATCAGAGGTGAACACAGTTTTTAAACTAGTGTTTCAAGTTTCTTCATGTACAACTCCAAATGTGGAAATGCTGGGTATCCTGCAGCCTGTCAAAGCCTGGCGGGCCACTCGAGATTCAGGAAGACTAAAGAAAAGTCACAGAGCTACAGGGAGGCTTGGCATGCCTTTATTCAAGTGTGGGTGATCCACTCAGGCTGCACGCTGCATGTGTAGCTGGAAGCCCATAAACCCTCATATACTAAAAAGAAACAAAACTGGCAGAGAGCCAAAGCAGATTGAATAACATAATGAAATTCTGGACATGTGAGCCCTTTCAAGGCTGTGAGAATAATACTTATCTTAGTTACCCAGACATCTGAGTGAGGAATACAGATTGCCTCTGTTTACCCTACTGGGTCATTGGGCAATTTAATTTTAAATCTTTGAAGAAACTACCTAGAGTTTTCTATGGTTGCTGCAGTAATTCACATTCTCAAAAATAGTGAATGAGGCCCTGGCTGGTGAGGCTGAGTGGATTGAGCACCAGCATGCAACCAAAAGGTCACCAGTTCAACTGCCAGTACAGGCACATTCCTGGGTTTCCAACCAGATAGATCACTGGTGTGGGGAATATAAGAGGCAGCCACACGTTGACGTTTCTCTCCCCTCTTCCTGGCCCCTACACCTCACTCTAAAAATAAGTAAATAACAATCTTTTAAAACAACAGTGCATGAAAACTTACACAATTCAATACACCCTGACCCTAGAAAATAATAGAAAATATCTTTTGTAACAGCTTCGATACATGTAGGGTATGTTATGTTCAGTGCAATAATCCAGTCAGAGAAAAAAAAATATCACATGGACTCATTTATATGTATAATACAATGGACAATCTAAACAAACAAAATACAAACAGAGTCATAGATACTAAATACAGACTGACAGATGTCAGAAGAGATGGTTTTGAAAGCTCTTCATAAGTAATGAAAAAATAGAAAAAACTCATAGACAAAGACAAATGTATGATGATCAAAGAAGGGAGGAGAAGAATAGGGAAAAATAATTATTGATAGAAAAAGACTTAACTTTGTATAATGAAAACACAATAATGTAGACCAATAATGTCTAATAAAATTGTACACTTGAAACCTTTATTAATTTATTTTTCAGTTTCACCCCTATAAATTCAATACACAATAAATAAATAAAACTCCTCCACATGGTTCTTTGGTTCTTGTTCTGGAATTCAAAAACCAAAACGTGACGTAAAATAGCTCTCCTCAAAGATACATTGTCTTTAAAAAAACCTGGAACTCTTTTGAATAAGTGTCACTATCAATGAACTGAAGTCAGAAATCTCCAAGATCTATTACTACAATTCTGCTGCCTTTCAGAAGAGGAGGCATTTCTCTACAATCTCACACTGGGCTTCTCAGGCTAATCACTTCTGATCAGCCACAGCTACACCTAAGTGAGAGCAGCACCAATTCTCTCATAAACCCAGGTATTTTAGACTCATGGAGGTCTTCCAGTCCCCTGGGTATTTATTTACACCTTTGTAAAATAGAAACAAGCATTTCTATTTCTCTAGTGTGTGTTGAGAATGTTTGCTTATACGTCACTTGGACATAGCAGTCTGTTATAGTGGGCAATGTTCTCTGTTGGGGGTGTGCTTATCAACAAAGTAGGACTCATCCTTGGTCCAGCATAGACACTACCCAGAACCCACCACTCCAGATCCACCCTTGGGTTAACATTATAATTTCAGATCTTTAGGTACATTTTGTGTTTGTGGTGGGAATAAAATGTGCACTAGTTGCAAACCATTTATTTTCAATTGTTACATATTTTGTGATTTATGTTTAATTATTAAGAAGCTACTTTATACACATACTGAGACAATGTCTCTGGAGGACACTCATTTGGATCCCAAACCTAAACAGTGCTTTAATTAGAAGGTGAACTGCTGTCATTGTTATTTGTGTTCTCCATATTTAAGAAATAAAGGCAACATCAACAGGATCAAGGCCTCTTTTCTTATTTCAACCTTAAACCTAGATGGATAAGTTTTTACCTATATATATTTTTACCTGTATCCATTAACTGAATATGAGCATAATTTCTACCATATGCAATATGCTTGTAGACAAAATTTACTAAACACATAGAGTGGAAATATCACTGTATCAAATTTCTGAATTAGAAACAAAATCTGTGCCACAGAAGTTGATTTTTTGTATTTAGGTAACATCCATCAGCAGACACAGAAAATGTTTGGATGACTGCATGTATATTGAATTAAAATATTCAAGATAGAAAGGAAAAATATCTTTAATTACATTCCATAGAATAAATAAAGGAAATTCTATTAAAACAACAATTATGAGGGAAGACCTTGGGAAGAGAGAGAGAATGGAGAGTGTGACTGGCTATCATTCTAATTAAACAATGTTGAATCCACTTGTAGCTAATTGATCATAGTTGCTCTAGTTTTCTACCAGTTGCAAAAGACTGTGTAAAAGCTTTATATAGAACAATTTCTAGATAAGAGTTTTGATATATTTCCCTCTGTCTGGCTGCATGGGGTAAAGGATATAGAGCTGGATTCCTATTTCTTCTGATATTTGTGTCTTTCTGCCTCTTTTTCACATAGGATTGCACAAAGACAGCACCCAAGATGCAAAGCCAAGCAGAAGGGGCACCCTAAAAATTTTTGGCACATTTTAGGTCCCTTTGTCATTTCTGTCAAACAAAAGAAACGATGGTTATCAACAGCTTTCATAATTTTTCTCCCTCTTATTTTTCTATAGGATACACTCATTTTTAGCAAAAGCCATTCCTTTCTTTCTTCTTTTTGTTCTTGTTTTGGGGGTTCTTTAGGAAATGACATGGTCAAGAATTCTTTCCAGGACACACAGGCTATGCAGTAAGATGAAAAAACATTTGAAACACTTGTCAACTGGAGTGGCATTTGAAGAAGCTTCTAGCTTATAGTTTCTTTTGACACTCAGAGAAAGAAGGAAAAGTACATTCTTGCACAGAACCAGCACTCTGGCACAACAGTTATGGCTTTGGAAGACTCTGCACTCTGCATACAATGGTGTGACAAGGGCCTACGAGCTGTCAATATGAAAACTGGGCAACAGATAATTCTGCCACCTTCCCACACTGGGACATTATGCAAAAACTCTGATGATCCTAGAAAAATTCTCATCCACCTTCCTACAGGACCACAGAAAAGCATTTCTAAAAAAATACACAAAGGAAAATGAGACTTTAACACTACAAATATTATCCATCAATAAGAAAATACTTTACATTCTCATGGACATTCTATAAAGTATCAAAATCTGAGATTTAAAATGAGGAAGGCATCATTATTTCCACCTATGTGCAGTTGAGTTTATGTGATGGTGGAGGGTGTGCAAGTCCATAGTGAGGGTAAATCTTTAGGATCCTGGAATACTCATCTTGTGTTAAAGCAAGACCAAAGCCAATAGTTGTAGCCATCACATGAAAGTTTTTTTCAGCAAAATTCTTTTCATCTCCATGAGGTGTGTTGTACTTTATTCCTTCAATAATTATTGCCAAGACCCAAGCCCCATTTGTTTTCTGATAACACTATAAACCAAAGAGTAAATGCCCTCTCAAAGTCCTGAACAACAAAACAGAGATTTGTTACAACAAATTTGAATTCTTCATACTGTTAACAAAGATTGTGTTGCTAGGCAATTTCCAGGACTGTAGACAAAGCAAGGAAACAAGAACAGCTTATAAAACTCTGATTTTGTTGTGGACTTTTGGGGCAATGTTCTTATTACAGCTATTACTACATCTAAAAAATTCCTTGACAGTCATAATTGGATAATTTTCCCCCACCCACTAAACTCACATTATACATTGAAAACATGATATTTTTTAACCTTGTGTCCATCTGTCCCTCCACAGATGTCCTTAAATACTGTGAGGCTGGGGGTGAGCTCAAGATGATCATTCTCTGGTGATTTATGGTGATGTTGCTTACAATAGGCCCCTTCCTTGTTCACTGAGTGTGAAAACAGCAATTACTTGCTATTTGTCTCTAAAGAGGATACTCCCCTCCAGATCCACCAGAAGTATCCCATATTGTCTATGATACAGAGTTTCCAGGTGGAACTATTGTTTACATGACTATCTATCTAATCACCTATATGGTACTCAATACAATTAAACATTCCTTGGTGCAATGTTTTACTACATGAAAACCGGGCATCTTCTCAACAAAAAGTGACTCTGGCCATCTCCAGGGTGTTTATTAGGAACATCCCTTCATTGCCATGGGCTTTCATTTGCTTATGTGAAAAGAAAATGTTAGTAAATAAACCTATCATAACACCAGAAATGACAGGTGCTTATCTGGTGCCTAGTTCTGCAGAAGATATGCCTGGACCTGCTGTTGCTGTGTAGGGTTATGAATTTCCACTCACACATAAAAAGCCATCTGTCTTTTTTTCATAGGCCTGTTGCCATTCTGAGTCTAGAATTGCACATTGAAAGCAACCTGTTATGTATTCTGAGATGTTATGTATGGAGTCCTGTTTCTTGTTCTATCTGTAGCCACATTAGGGATCTCTGAAAGTGACAATGAATCTGTAGGCCAACTCTAGTATTTGTAATAACTTCGGATTAATTCCTCTTGAAAGTATGCATAGGATACACCTGCTACCTGCAGGCATGTTCTGACTCATGAAAGAAGTGGACACAATCTTGGGCTTTAATTTCAGTCAAAGTGTCAGTCACCTTAGACATCATTTGAAGTCTCTTTTTTCTATGTCACAGATGGTATCCTCATAGCCTCCTGGGCATCTGAATGCATTTCCAAATGCTGACCTGAAAGATAGGTCAAAAGACTACGTTCAAAATTAATTGATTTTGTATCCATAATTAAATCTTCATATGTATACAGAAAAGGGCCTTGGAAAGAGCATATAAGTATATATTAGAAGGGCCTGTCATAACCCTGTACTTGGTCTGAGCCACTCTGAAGGTGTGACCTCTTCTTTTCCTTCCCACTGCAGCAGTTGGCCTAGCCCTGCTGCCTTCCACCCTCAAATTTACCATCACTGACCTGTGCCATACAGAGAACTTATGACCAGAATTTATGAAGTGAGCTCCACAAGTCAGCTGTACAAATCTGATGACAGTACCTTAATGAGAACACCCCATTTCCTATTATCAGGGCTTTCTTTTTACTTTCTCTGAGCTTAACTGCTACACCATTGGAAGATATGCAGCACTGGTGAGGCAGAGAATTTCACATTCAAACTTGAACCTGACACTGACAAAACATGAGAACTTAAAGTGGAGAACTTGTCGATTTGTATTCTCACTTGTAAGAACATGATTAAAAACCACTTACATCAAAGGGTCGTTTTTAAAATTTTAATTAAATGAATTGGGTGTGATATTAGTTATTAAAATTGTAAAGGTTTCAAGTGTATAATTCTATAATAAGGCATATGTATATTGTGTTGTGTCTACCACCCAAAGTCAAGGCTCCTAATGTTTCCTTTCAAAGTAAAATGTGGGGTGAGTTGTTCTTTTAAAGTAATGTTATTTTAAAATACTGTATTGTTACCCATTTAAGAACCACCCCCCCTTGGCCAGGTGACACAGTTTGTATAAGTGTTATCCATTGTACCAAAAGATTGTGAGTTAAACTTTTGGTCAGGGCACATAATTATGTTGCAGGTTTGATCCCCACTCAAGGTGCACAGGAAAGACAACTGATTAAGTTTCTTTCTCACATTGATATTTCTCTTCAACTCTCCATCTTCTCCCTCTTCCTCTCCACATTCTTCTGTTTTCCTTAATTTCTCTCTAAAATCAATTGAAACATATTTCAAGTTGAGGACAAAAATATTTAAAATGATACTAAACACCTTATCAGCCACATAGGACCAGATTAATATTGAAGACATTTATAGACCATTATAAGTAAAAACTGCATTTTATGAATATTTTTGTGTATGTGGAACATTTTCTTTCTTCCCATTTTTTAAATTTTATTGTTGTTCAAGCCAAGAACAAGGAGAAGGAAAGAAATAATCCAAAATCAGAGCAGAATTAAATGACATAGGGACTAAAAGCACAATTCTAAAGATCAATTAATCCAGGAGCTGGTTCTTTGAAAAGATAAACAAAATCAACAAGCCTTTAAGCAGGCTCATCAAGGAAAAATAGAGAGAAGACCCAAATAAACACAATCAGAAATGAAAGAGGAGAGATTACAACTGACACCACAGAAATACAAGGAACTGTAAGAAATTACTATGAAGAACTGTGTACCAACAAATTTGAAAACGGAGGTGATTGAACAAATTTCTAGAAAAATATAATCTTCCAAAACTCAATGAAGAAGAAGCAAAAAGCCTGAATAGCCAATAAGAGATGATGAAATTGAAGCAGTAATTTAAAAACTCCTGACACACAAAAGGCCTGGACCACATGGCTTCACAGGAGAATTCTACAAAGCCTTTAAGGAAGATCTAACCCCTATTCTTCACAGACTATTCCAAAAAACCCAAGAAGATGGAAGACTGCCAAACTCTTTTTATGAAGCCAGCATCACCCTAATCCCAAAACCAGATAAAGACACAACAAAGAAAGAAAACTTCAGGCCAATATTGCTGATGAACATAGACGCTAAAATACTCAACAAAATTTTGGCAAACCGCATCCAGCAATACATCAAAAAGATCATACACCATGACCAAGTGGAATTCATCCCAGGGATGCAAGAATGGTACAATATTCGCAAATCAATAAATGTAACACGTCACACAAACAAAAACAAAGACAAAATCACGTGATCATATCAATATATATGGAAAAAGCATTTGATAAGGTACAGCACCCATTTATGATAAAAACACTCAGCAAAGTGGGAATAGAGGAAGCATTCCTCAACATAATAAAAACCATACATGAGCCACCTATAGTCAACATCATACTCAATGGACAAAAACTAAAATTTTTCTCACTAAGATCAGGAACAAGACAAGGTTGTCCACTTTCACCACTACTATTCAACATAGTATTAGAAGTCCTAGCCACAGACAAGAAATCAGACAAGAAAAAAAATAGAAATCATCCAAATTGAAAAAGAGGAAACAAAATTGTCATTGTTTGCAGATGAAATGATAGTGTAAACAGAAAACCCTATAGACTCCACCAAAACACTGCTCAATCTAGAAAATGAATTTGGCAACACATCAGGATACAAAGTCAATATCCAGAAATCAAAGGCATTTTTGTACACAAACAATGAAATATCAGAAACAGAAATCAGGAAAAAATTGCATTGGATACAGCAACATGAAAAATAAAGCATCTAAGAATAAACCTAACCAAGGAGGTAAAGGACTTGTATTCATAAAACTGCACAACACTGAAGAAAGAAATCAAGGAAGACACAAACAAATGGAAACATATACTGTGTTCATGGATTGGAAGAACTAACATCATCAAAATGTCCATACTACCCAAAGCAATTTACAGATTCAATGCAATCCCTATTAAAGTACCAATAGCATACTTCACAGATATGAAACAAACACTTCAAAAATTTATATGGAATCATAAATGATGCTGAATAGCTGCTGCAATTTTGAGAAAGAAGAGCAAAATAGGAGGAATCACAATACCTGATATCAAAATGTATTACAAGACCACTGTAATCAAAACAGACACATGGACCAATGGAACAAAATAGAGAGCCCAGAAATAAACCCAAGTCTCTATGGTCAATTAATATTTGACAAGGTGCAGCAGCATAAAATGGAACAAAGATAGCCTCTTCAACAAATGGTATTGAGAGAGCTGGACAGATATATGCAAAAAAATGAAATTCGACCACCAACTTACACCATACACAAAAATAAATTCAAGGTGAATAAAAGATTTAAATATAAGTGATGACACCATTAAAACCCTAGAAGAGAATGTAGGCAGGAAAATCTCAGATATTCCATGCAGCACCATTTTCACTGATATGTCCCCTAGAGCAAGAGACATAAAGGAAAGAATAAATAAATGGGACCTCATCAGAATAAAAACCTTCTGCACAGCTAAAGAAAACAGTATTAAAACAAAAAGATAACCAACTGTATGGGAAAACAAATTTGCCAATGATACCTCACACAAAGGTTTGATCTCCAAAATATATAAAGAACTCACATGCCTCCACTCTAAGAAGACAAGCAACCCAATTAAAAAATGGGCAAAGGACTTGAACAGACACTTCTCCAAGGAGGGCATACAGAAGGTCCAGAGACACGTGAAAAGATGCTCAATATCACTAGCTATCAGAGACATGCAAATTAAAACCACAATGAGATACCACTTTACACCAGTCACAATAGCCATCATAAACAAAGCAACAAACAACAAGTGTTGGAGAGGTTGTGGTGAAAAGGGGACCCTAGTACACTGTTGGTGGGATTGCAGACTGGTACAACCACTATGGAAAACAGTATGGAACTTCCTCAGAAAACTAAAAATGGATCTGCCTTTTGACCCAGCAATTCCACTGCTAGGATTATATCCTAAGAACCCTGAAACACCAATCCAGAAAAACCCTATGCACCCCAGTGTTTATAGCAGCACAATTTACAATAGCCAAGTGTTGGAAGCAACCTAGATGCCCATCAGTAAATGAATGGATAGAAAAACTATGGTACATTTACACAATGGAATTCTATGCAGCAGAAAGAAAGAAGGAGCTCCTACCCTTTGCAACAGCTTGGGTGGAGCTAGAAAGCATTATGCTAAGCAAAATAAGCCAGGCAGTGAAAGACAAATACCATATGATCTCACCTTTAACAGGAATCTAAACAGCAAAACAAAGAAACAAGCAAAATATAATCAAAGACACTGAAATAGAGGACAGGCTGACAGTGACCACAGGGAAAAGAGGGAATTTCAGGGGAGAATGGGGTTTCCAGGAACAAATTTAAAGGACACATGGACAAAAACTAGGGGGAGGGTGGTAATGGGAGGGAAGTGGGGAGGGTTGGGTGGGTGGGCTGGAATGGGAGTAAAAGGGAGAAAACTGTACTTGAACAATGATTAAAATAAAAAAAATCATACATAAAAAAAGAAAAGAAAGAAAAGAAAAGGAAGAAGAAAAGAAAAGAGAAGAAAAGAAAAGAAAAGATCCTTATATTACCACAGAGCGTGTGCTGGAAAAAAAAAAAAAGCCTTGTATTGTGACTAAGGATGTCCTAGCCAAAGTCTGGATTCTGTCCAAGCCTATCTTATGGTGTGGACTGTTTTTATCCTTTCCACTGGAGCTGATGGATTTGTCCTTGTGCGCTTCACACAAAAATTCTTCATTACTGGCCTGCTCAAACCTATTTGTGAGGACAGTCTCTGAAGTTCAGCTCCACAAAGGCAGTTGTTCAAAACATCATGAGATCCCTGAGAAGCATACTCCTATTTTCCTCACATTTTCTGCACTCTTTGAGTTTTTCTGCTACAGTTTTAAAAAGATACTGAGGGATAATGTGGTCAAAAATTTCACATTAGAATCTTGAAACTGCCAGAGTACAGAACTTGCATTTTGCCTTTCTTCTCTAATAATGTGATTTTAAAAAGCATTTATCTCAGAGGGCTGTTTTGGGAGTTCAATGTAGAATAAAATGGTTAAATAACAAGAATTTTATTTTAAAGTAATGTGTTTTAAAAATTTTATGAACATAATAATGACCAAAATTGTAGAAAACTAGAATCAGCTATATTAAAAAAAGGAAAATTCACACATAATTGCTATTACCACAAACTGTGTTTTTTGGAAATCCCATAATTGTAAACCAAATAAGCAAAGGAGCATAAATTAAAAAGAAACCTTGGGCTTCTTTTCTCCATTCATATACTGATCAGCTCTAAGACTGCCTAAAGTCTTGGCTACTGTAGATCACATTGCAATCAATATGGGTGATGCTGACCAGCACTTTGAGTTCTGCTGCCCACTGCCACTCTCCAGAAGCAAATATTTTAGAGGCAAAGGTCTCTTTTTCTATAGTAGATGCTGAAACCTATCAATTCACAGCTTTAGTCATTTAAGCCCATCAATTAAGGCTACACTCTAACACCTGAGTTGTCCTACCTTTTCCATGTTAGTTTCAATAATTGTCTTGTTTCTATAGTTAGCTTACAAACTAAAAACAACATAATATACAAAAAGTACACAATTCTGGAAGAATAACAGGTTTCTGCCTCAGAACCTTTCCTTGCAGAACACAGAAAAAATAAACCTGCTACTCTCTGCCTGCCTGCTTGACCCTAAGCTTTTCCCCGAGTTCTTATCGATAGGAAATGAGATCCATTGGGAAATGCAGGCAGCTGCAGCACAATCATTCAGGCCTCCTCTAGAAAGAACAGCCTGAAAGCGAGAGAGTGGGAGCTCCACTGCAGGAGCCAGACAGTTCTAGCGAGCCCTAGAGACTCCCAGTTAGAGAGAGCCAGCGCTCTTTTTTTCCCTACTGGCTCTGGAAACTTTCAGCTTCTTAGGCAATCCCATCCTAGACTGCCCAACATTGTCTAGGCAAACTCATCCTATAGCCCCCCTTTACTTCCCCAACAGTCTGAGTTATCTTAATCAGATCTATCCATATCAGGGGTACATTATTTTTATCTAATTAGAGTTTTGCATTTCTTCAGGCACAATTCCAGAGGTGGAAATGCTGGGTCATTATGTAATTTAATTTTTAATATTTTGAAGAAACTACCTAGAGTTTTCTATGGTTGCTGCAGTTATTTGCATTCTCAAAAATAGTGCATGAGGCCCTGGCTGGTGAGGCTCAAGGGATTGAGCACCAGCGTGCAAACCAAAAGGCTGGTTCAATTCCCAGTCAGGGCACATGCCTGTGTTGCCAACCAGGACCCTGGTGGTGGGCGCATGAGAGGCAGTCACACACTGATATTTCTCTCCTTCTCTTTTTCTCTCCCTGCCGTTATCTCTAAAAATAAGTAACTAAAAATCTTTTTTAAAAGGAGTGCATGAAACAAACAATTTACACATCTCAATACTCCTCAACCAAAGGAAAGAAATCTTTTGTAATAATATCAGTGGGTATAGGGTGTATTCTGATAATTGAAATAAGACAGAGGAAAAAAAGGCCATATGGATTCATTTATATGTATAGTATAATGAACAAAATAAACAAAATACAAAGTCATAGAAACTAAATAGAGACTGACAGATGTCAGAAGAGATGGGTTTGAAAGGACTTCACAAATAAGGAAAAATATAAGAAAAACCTCATAGACAAGGATAAATATATGATGATCAAAGAAGGTAAGAGGGTAGAATAGGGAAAAAGTAATCATTGATAGAAAAAGAATTGACTTTGGATAATGAAAACGTAATAATGTAAACCAATTAAGTCTAATAAAATTGTACACTTGAAACCTTTATTGTTTTATTATGCAACATGATCCCTATAAATTCAATACACAATAAATTAAAAAAACTCCTCCACATGTTTCTTTGGTTCTTATTCTGGAATTCAAGAAAACAAAACCTAGGGTAAAATAGCTGTCCCTCAAAATACATTGTCTTTCAAAAAAAAAAACTCTGAAACTCTTGAGAATAAGTGTCATTATCAGTGAATTGAAGTCAGAAATCCCCAAGGTCAATTCCTACAACTTTGCCACCCTTGAGAAAAGGAAGTATTTCCTTTGTATCCCACACTGGGCTTCACAGGCTAATCATTTCTGATCAGCCACAGTCGCCCCTAAGTGAGAGCAGCTCAATCCTCTCAGAAACCCAGGTATTGTGGACTCATTGAGGTTTTCCAGTCCCCTGAGAGTTTATTTTCTCCTTGGAAAATGGAAACATGCATTTCTCAAGTGTATTTTGAGAATGTTCACTTATATGCCACTTGGGCATAGAAGTCTGTATAGTGGTACCTGTCCAATGTTTGGGCATGTGCTTATTAACAAACTACGACTCATCCTTGGTCTAGTATAGAGACTACCCAGAATCCACCACTCCACATTGTACCTTAGGTTAGTCTCATTACATCATTTTTTGGCCATATTTTGTGTTTGTGGTGGGAACACACTGCCCCCAGGTTGCAAATGGTTTATTTTTAACTGATATATATGTATCAATTAATATGTGTGTATATATACATACATGCACACACACACACACACACACATATTGTGATTTATGTTTAGTTACTATGAAGCTAGGTTGTTCTTACATTGAGACAGTGTCCCTTAGGCCTCTCATTTGGATCCAAAACCTAAACAGTGCTTTGTTTGGAAGGTAAACTACTGTCATTGTTATTTGTGTTCTCCATATTTAAGAAATAAAGGCAACATTGACAGGACCAAGACCTCTTTTCCTCATTCAGCATCAAAATAGAGGGGAAATTTTTAATCTACATGGTTATCTGTACTCCTTAACTGATTATGAGTATAACTTCCACCATGTGCAATATACTTGTAGGCAATTAAGTAAACCCATAGAGTGGAAAGTTCACTATATCAAATTTCTGATTAGAAACAAAATCTCTGCCACAATAGTTAATTTTTTGTGTTTAGGTAACAGCCATCAGCAGACAGAGAAAAAGTTTGGATAGCTGTCTGTATATTGAATTAAAATATTTGAGATGAAAAGAAAAAAGTGTCTTTAATTATGTGCCATAGAATAAATAAAGGAAATGCCATTAAAACAACAATTTTGAGGGAAGAACTAGGCAAGAGAGAGAATGGGGAGTGTGACTGGCTATCATTCTAATTAAATAATGTTGAATCCACTTGTAGCTAGTTGATCACAATTGCTCTAGTTTGCTACCAGTTGCAAAAAAAACATGTAAAATATGTAAATAAGACAATCTCTAGATAAGAGTTTTGATATATTTCCCTCTGTCTGGCCACATGGGGTAAAGGATATAGAGCTGAATTCTTATTTCTTCTGACATTTGTGTCTTTCCATCTTTATTTCACATATGATTGCAGAAAGACAGCACCCCAAATGCAGAGTAGAGGAGAAGGGGCAACCTAGAAGTTTTTGGCACAAGTTTCAAATCCTTTTGTCATTTCTGTTAAAAAAAAAAGAAGAAACCAAAAAAAAAATGGTTCTCAGAAGCTTTCATCATTTCACCCCCTTTTATTTTTCCTATAGGATACACTCATTTTTAGCAGTAACAGTTCCTTTTTTCTTCTTTATTGTTCTTGTTTTTGGTGTTCTTTAGGAAATGATGTGGTCAAGCATTCTGTCCAGGACACACAGGCTATGCAGTAAGATGATAAAACATTTGAACCACTTGTCAACTGCAGTGGCATTTGAAGAAGCTTCTAACTTAAACTTTTTTCTGACACTCAGAGAAAAAGAAAGCACACTTGCACAGAACCAGCACTATGTCTCCTCAGTTCTGGTTTTACAAGGCTCTGCACTCTCCATGCAGTGGTGCTACAAGCGCCTATGAGTCGTCAATGTGAAGACTGAGTAACAGACAATTCTGCCACCTTCCCACACTGGGACATTATGCAGAAACTGTGATGATCCTAGAAAAATTCTTCTCATCCACCTTCCTATAGGACCACAGAAAAGCTTTTCTAAAAAAAAAAAAAATACACAAAGGAAAATGAGACTGTAACACTACAAATATTATCCATCAATAAGAAAAAATTCTAAGCTCTCACGGACATGCTGTAAAGTTATCAAAACCCGAGATTTAAAATGAGGAAGGCATCATTATTTCCACCTAAATACAGTTGAGTTTGTGTGATGGGGGGGTGGGGTGCAAGTCCATAGTGACTAAAGCTTAGGATCCTGGAATACACAACTTGTGTTAAAGAAAGACCAAAGCTGATAGGTGTAGCCATCACATGAAAATTTTTTCAACAAAACGTTTTCATCTCCATGTGGTATGTTGCCCCTTATTTCCTCTATAATTGTTGCCAAGCCCCAAGCCACACAGGTTTTCTGATAACATCATAAGCACCAAACAATAGATACCCTAAGTTCTGAATAACAAGACAAATAGTTTTCTCATGACAAACATGAGTTCATGCTGTTAACATGACTATGTTGCTAGGCCATTGCCAGGAATGCAGACAAAGCAAGGAAACAAGAACACCTTAGAAAACTCTGGTTTTGTTGTGGAGATTTGGGGCAATGCTGTTATTACAGACTATTAATACACCTAAAAAATTCCTTGAGAATCACAACTGGATAATTCTCCTTCACCCACTAAACTCAAATTATACATTTAAAACTTGATCTTTTTTAACTTTGTGTCCATCTGTCCCTCCACATGTGTTCTGAAAGCCTGTCAGATTTGGGATGAGCTCAAGGAGCTAATTCTTTGGTGGTTCATGGTGATGTTGCTTACAATAGGTCCCTTCCTGGTTCACTGTGAAAATGACAATCTCTTGTCCCTAAGCAGGGTTCTCACTTCCAGGGTCCACCAGAAGTGTCCCATATTGTCTATGGTACCGAGTTTCCAGGTGGAACTATTGTTTACATGACTAGCTATCTAATCACCTATATGGCATTCAATACCATTCAACATACCCTGGTATAACATTTTACTAGGTTAACACGGGCCAACTTCCCAACAGAAACTGACTCTACCTACCTCCAGATTGTGTGTTGGGAATATCCCTCATTGCCATGGGCTTTAATTTGCTTATATGAAAAGGAGATGTTAGTAAATAAATCCAGTATAACATTAGCCATGACGGGTTACTTATATGGTGCCTAGAAGCAGAAGATATATTTGGACCTGCTGTCACTATACAAGTTCATGAGTTTCTCCTTACATTTGAAAAGATATCTGTCTATTTCTTCACAGGCCTGTTGACATTCTGAGGCTGGAAATGCACATTGAAAGCAACCTGTCATGTATTCTGAGATGTCATTCATAGGGTCCTGTTTTTTGTCCTATCTGTGGCCATATTAGAGATCTCTGAAAGTGGCAATGAAGCTCTAAGCCAACCCAAACATTGGGGGTAAATTTGGGTTAATTCTTATTGCAAAAAATGCATATGATATGCCTGCTACCTCCAGGTACATTGTGACTCATTTAGCATAACTCAGTGAAACAAGTGGACATAATCCTGGGCTTTAGTTTTAGTCAAAAAGTGTCAGACAGTAACCTTATACATCATTTGAAGATTTTTTTTATATGTCACAGGTGGTATCCTAATAGGCTCCTGATGTGTCTGAAAGCATTTCCAAATGCTGATCCAAAAGATGGGTAACATGACTATGTACAAAATTAATTGATTTTGTGTCCATAATAAAACCTCCCTATGTCTACAGAAGATGGCTTTGGAAAGAGCATATAAGTGTATATGAGTAGGGCCCGGCATAACCTTGCACTTGGTCTGAGCCATTCTGAAGGTGTGACCTCTTCTTTTCATTCCCACTGCTGCAGTTGGTGTAGCCCTATTGACATCACTCTCACATTTACCATCACTGACCTGTTCCATACAAAGAACTTATGGCCAAAATTTAAGAAGTGAGCTCCACACAGTGAGTTGTACAAAGACTGTTGAGAGTACCCTAATGACAATACCCCATTTCCTATTATTATCAGGGTATTTTTTACTCTCTCTGTGCTTAACTGCTACACCATTAAAAGATATGCAGCACTGGTGAGGCAGAGAGTTTCACATTCAAATTTGAACCTGCCACATCAGAACTTAAAGAACTTGTTTGGTTGTATTCTCATTTGTAAGAACATGATTAAAAGCACTTACTTCAAAAGATCAATTTTAACATTTTTGATTAAGTATATTGCTGTGACATGAGTTATTAAAATTATGAAGGTTTCAAGTGTATAATTCTATAATAAGGCATATGTATATTGCGTTGTGTCCACCACACAAAGTCAAGTCTCCTAATGTTTCCCTTCAAAGTTAAATTTGGTATGAGTTGGTTTTTTTTAAGTAATGTTATTTTATTTTTTTAATTTTTTTAAACATTTTTATTGTTTTTCAAGTACAGTTGTTATTTTTAAAACACTATATTGTTAACCGTTTAAGAACTCCCCTTGGCCAGGTGGCCCAACTGGTTTGAGTGTTGCACCAAAAGATTGCGAGTTCAATTTTTGGTCGGGGCACATACCTATGTTGCAGGTAACTATGTTGCACATAACTATGTTTGATCCTCAGTGAAGGTGCACAGGAAACAACTGATCAATATTTCTCTCTCATATCAATATTTCTCCTCATCTCTCTCTCTCTCTCATCTCTCATCTCTCTCCACCTTCCTCTGTTTCCCTTCATTTCTCTCTAAAATCAATTAAAAACATATTTTCAGTTGAGGATAAAAATATTTAAAATGATACAAATGACCTTACCTGCCACATTGGACCAGATTGTTATTGAAGGTCTTTATGGACTATTTAAAGAAAACTACATTTTATGTATATTTCTGTGTATATGGAACATTTTCTAAGACAAATCCTGTATTAGGCAACAAATCAAGTCCCAATAAATTTTTAAAATATGAAATTATATCTAACATATTATCTGACCCCAATTGGAAGAAACTTGAAATCAAGTATCAAGAAACTAAAATGGAAACAATGCAACTAATTGAAGATTACCCAACATTTTTTAAACAACCAATAAATTGAAGATACTAACAAAGAAACTCAGAATCTACTTGAAACACATGAAAATAGAAAAACAACTTAAATAAATCTGAGACACAACAAAAGCATATATAAGAAGAAAATTTATAGCTATACAGGACTACCTCAACAGGAGAAAATATGAAAAAGGCATTTCAATTTATTCTTGAAGCAGAGAAAATAAAAAAAACAATTTGTGTAAAATAATAAATATAACATATCAGAGCACAAATAAATATAATTGGGATACAAAGAAAAGCTAATAAAGCTAAGTGCTAATTCTTTGAAAAATGTTTAAAATTTACAAGCTTCTTGTAACTCGTCAAGCAGGAAAAGACAAACAAAACTGAATAAAAATGTTTTTTAAGATTTTATTATTAGAGAGAGGGGAAGGGAGGAAGAAAGAGAGATAGAGAAACATCAATGTTTGGTTGCCTCTCATGTGGCCTCAACAGGGGACCTGGCTCACAACCCAGGCATGTACCCTGATTGGCAATTGAACCAGCGATCCTTCAGGTTTGGCTGCAGCCCATGCTCAATCCACTGAGCTCTATCACCCAGGGCCATGAAAAGGTTTTTAAATGACACCACTGATAAGAATCATTAAAGAATGCTGTGAACAATTACCTGCGGTTTCATCTACTCCAACACACACAGGAGCAGGAGAAGTGGCAGGGACTGGTAAGATTCCCACATGGGATCACAGTCATAGTGTTACCTGGGTTGGTCTGTCCTGGGCTGCCATAACTGACCTGAGGCTCCACACTGCTGACTGACCTCAGGCCTTAAAGAAGAGGTTAGAGCCACTGTCTATAGTGAGTGAAACAGTTTTGGTACAGGCTTTCCAAATGCCAAAGACTAACGAAGCCTGGAGACAATGGAAAAACATCCTGCTCTCTCAACTCTGTGTAGTTATGTAAGTTAATAGGGGCCAGTCTCAGAAATGTGGGTGCCTGGTTACCAGAGGTCTAATGTCTGTATTGTTCTGTCACCAAAGAAGTAAGTTCTTTAACACTCTGTTCCATGGAGCTTTTCCTTTAAAAGACTGACCTGTAAACTACTCAGGGCTTTCTCCTGATCACTTACAACACCTCCATAAATATACAAAGATTTCCAACACAGACCTCCCCAGGACTTCTCAATAGTGAAGCCAGGGTCCTAGCTTTCAGGAGAGAGAGCTGCAGTTAGAACTATGATTCCTAATTCATTTAATCTCCTACATAATCCATGTGGCTTACTGACCCTCCTGAGTAACCATAGCTGCACAGTGGAGATGATGCAAGAAATCAGTTTCTAGGGACATTGTTAGGTGCATATAACAAAAAAACCTGTAACATCTGTGGTCCATTGTTACATGTGTTTGATGCAAAAGCTCAGAGATGGCAAAATTGAAAGGGGTTAGGCTTGAATTTCAGCAAAGTGATCCTGAGAGAATCATGTTGCACTTGGCCACATTTTAGCTTTTTCCCTTAAGGAGGTTAAAATTAAGAAGACAAAGATGTTATTGATTTCATACAACCTTCTATGTCATCTTGTTATACTTATCATCAGGTCTTGTGCATCATATAAGCCTATATGGTGGGCAACCTTCTATTTGGATCTCAGTAGGCCCTGCCTCCTGATATGTACATCTTTGTGTCACCACTAAGAGGTTACCAAACAGATCCTCCACAATAGACAACAGCCAAGGTGATGAGAAGTCACACACAAGATATATTTAAAGATGTCACCTTTAGTTACTCTTTGAGTTTTCTCTTTTTATTTTGTTTTAACCTCTAATTTTGTCTCTCGTCTCTCTCTCTTTCTGCCTCTTTCTCCTTTTTTATATCTGTATTGGGATTGTGGGACTACAAGCATTCTGGGAGAAGTAGAGGACAGGATGCTAATGAATATTCTTTGATTCAGAACAAGCATACTTGACTTAGAATGTCAATAGTTACTATACTTAAAAAGCCCAATGCAGATGCATAAAAGTGCTTGCTCTTCTTTAGCCTTTAAAGATATTTATATGTGGTGTGCATTTGAGGGCATTGTAGGCTGTGGATGTGGCTCTGTGATGGCTCAAAGCTGTGTCATCTATGAGGAATTTGGTGAACATTTCTGAGTTGCTACATTTTGTCATTTTGAATTTAGTAAACATTGCATGAATGCTGTGAGATTCAGGAGAGAAGAGAGGTTAGTAGTAGGGGCCTGGTGCCAGTAACCAGAGAGACAGTGGCTGTCGCAGGTGGAAATCTGGAAAGAGCTGAAGCCATAAATAAGACCCAGTCTTAGAAAACTGAAACAACCTCCAATGTGCTTCTCTGTGGCGTCTTCTCTGAAGGTCTCACATGAGTCAGTTCAGCCAGAATAGGTGTGTTCCAGCACTGGTGTTCTTAAACACTTACAATCTCAGGTGTAGAGCTTTTGAAAAATGATGTGTATGAGAAAACATTGTAAGAACAGAGGCAGGTCTGGGATAAGACAGTTGGCGCTGGCATCAGTTGGAAGACAGGAAGATCATCAGCTGGATTGCAGAAATGTGAGCAGCGCTGGTGTCAGCTGGAAGATAAACAGATGTGGAAAATCTGTCATCAGTTTAAAGACCAAAAGAGGTAAGTGGGGCTGGTGTCAGTTGGAATTCTGGGAAATTTTGTAGGGCTGGCTTCAGTTTAAGTGTATTCTTGTATCTTGCTGAAGAGATTGTTTAGGTGTGTTTTGAACATGTGTATGTTCTGTTTTCTCGGACCATTTTTTAACGAGACTGTCATTACTGCAGTGTATATTTTTAAATCCTTTGTCATACATTACTTGTCCATATAAGCGAAGGGTTATTTCTGAACTTTCTATTTATTTCCATTAATCTTCACAGACTTTTTGTACCAATAACATACTGTTGTGATTATTATTTCTTTGTAGTATGGTTTGAGATCTAGGATTGTGACATTTCCAACTGTATTCTACTTTCTTGAATGTTTTGGCAATTTTGAGTCCTTTTGGTTCCATATAAACTTTTCTAAGTATATTTTATTGACTATGCTATTACAGTTTTCCCAATTTTTACCCCTTTATACCCACTCCACCCTGTACCCCCCAACCCTCCAGCATTCCCCCCCTTAGTTCATGTCCATGGGTTGTACATATAAGTTCTTTGAATTCTCTGTCTCCTACACCATTTTTACCTCTCCCCATCTATTTTATGTCTACCAACTATGCTTCTTATTCCCTGTACCTTTTCCCATCATTCCTCCCCCTCCCTCCTGAAAACCCTCCATGTGATGCCCATTTCTCTGAATATGTTCCTGTTCTAGTTGTTTGCTTAGTTTTTGTTTTTGTTGTTTTTCTTTTTTCTTTTTAGGTATGTTTTGGGGTTCATTTTTAGGTTCATTTTTTAACAGGTCTAAGTGGACCTGTTAAATTGCAAGGGGGTGGGACCTTAGGAATTCACCAGGGCAGGGCAAACCTCCTAGCTGAGCTGTGGCGCTGTCTGTGGGGGAGGGGCAAGAGAGGGAAGAAGGCATCTAGCTTTCTGGGCTCTAGCCCCACTTTCCAATGAATGCTTGTGTGAGACTGGGATTTTCTCCCACCACAGCAACCCCCACCATAGTCCACAGTCAGCCCTGAGTCTCAGTTTCCCATTCAGCCTGCCCCACCAGCACAGTCTGCTGCCTTGCCACAGGTTCTCTCTGTCCACCCATCTTACCAGTATGGTTGGTCTGGTTGACTGTTTCTTTAATTCCTTGGTTGTTGGAGTTCCATGCAGTTTGATTTTATGGTGTTTCTGGTTGTTTATTGATTTTAGATTGGTTGTTATCCTCCTTTTGTTTGTGTGAGGAAGTGAAGGGTTTCTACCTATACCTCCATCTTGGCTGGAACCCCCTGGTTCCATATAAACTTTAGAATTATTCATTCTGGTTCTGAGAAGACTAAAATTGGGGTTTGATAGAAATTGCATTATACCTGTAAATTGCTTTGGAAAGCAATTTTTAACAATTTAACCTTTCCTATTTATTAGCATGATTTTTTTTCTGTCCTTTTCAAATCTTTATTCATTGTCTTATAAGTATGATTCTAGAATACTTTCACATATCTAATTACATTGGTTTCCCAACATTCAATTCTTTTTTTATGCAGCTTTAAATGGGATTATTTTCTCTTATTCTTTCTCAGAATTTTGTTCCGATATTATTTATTTTTAGATACAGGGGAAGGGAGGGAAAGAATCATCAATGTGTGAGAGAAGCATGGATCACTTGCCTCCCACACATCCCCTACCTGGGACCTTGCCTGCATTCTGGGCATGTGCCTTGACCTGATTTTTGGTTTTGAGGATGATGCCCAATCCACTGAGTCACACCAGTCAGGGTTCTTTTTCAGATTTTTTGTTATTTGTGTATACAAATGTGACACATTTCTAGAAGTTAATGTTGTATTTTGATACTTCGGTAAATTTGTTTTATTAATTCTATGATTTTTTTTATGTTCTGGGTTTTTCTATTCTGGTATCACCTACAAAAAGGGACAGTTTTACTTTTCTACTTATTGAATAAATGTATTGATTTTTTGTTTGTTTGTTTTTAGTATGCTGTAGCCAGACGTTCTAGCAGTAGGTTGAAATAGAGTAGAGAGAATGATCATTTTTTTCTTTTTTTCTGATCTTAAAAAGAAAGCTTCTATTTTTCAACAATTGAGTATGATAGTAGCTGTGGGTAAAGGCTATTTGATATAGCCTTTATCAGGTTCATGGATTTTTATTGTATATTCATTTTTAGTGTTTTTAATCATAAATTGACATTGAATTTTGCCAGATGCTCTTACTGCAACTTTTTATGATCATATGACTATAATTCTTGCTTTTGTTGATTTGCTAAATCACCTTAATGTTTTAAAATGTTGAACCAGGTATGTATTTTTGGTATAATTCCTACTTGATTATAATGTCTCATTATTTAAAAATACTGATAAATCCTTTTTTAATATTTTATTTATTTAGTTTTTAGAGAAGGAAAGAGGGGAGAAACAGAGGAAGAGAAACATCAATGCATGGTTGCCCTCATGCATCCTGTACCGGGGATCTGGCCTGCAACCTAGGCATGTGCCCTGACTGGGAATAGAACCAGCGACCTTTTGGTTCACAGGCCAGTATTCAATCAACTGAGACACACCAGCCAGGGCATATTGATAAATTCTATTTGCTATTATTCTGTTAAGAAATGTGGCACCTGTGTTTGTTAGGAATATTGGCTTGTAACCTTTTCCTTTCTTTTGTCTTTGTTTGATTTTATTATCAGATTAGTGATGGCTTCATAATATGAATTTGGAAATGTTATTCTATGGTATTTAAAATAGTTTGAAGAGAAAATGTACTAATTGTTATTTAAATACTTGGTAGACTTCACCTGTAAGTCATCTGGTCCTGGGATTTTGTGCTTTTTTGGGAGTTTTTATTACTGCTTCAATTTCATTGCTATTGGTCTATAGAGACTGTGTTCCTTTCTAGTTAAGCCTGAGGAGGCTGTATTTTTTGTGCAAAATCTATTTTATCTAGATTGTCAAATGTGTTTGTATGTAATGGTTCAAAATAGTTTTAATGATTTTCTATATGTGTGGCATCAGATAAAATTTTCATTATCATTTTTGTTCTCCTTTGATGAGTTTTACTATTGGGTTGTCCATTTTACTTATTTTTCAACAAATCAGGCTTTACTTTATTAGTCCTTATCTTATATTTTTGTTTTACTTATTTGTACTCAGATATTTGTTATAAGTTTTCTTCTACTTATGTGTTTGTGTGTTTTTATTTCTCTGGGGTTTTTAGGGATATATTTAACAGATATTTTTGGGTTACTTTCCTGCTCTTTTGGTAGTCATATGTAATTATACTGTTTAACTGCTTTATCTTCATACTAGATTTTGTTAGGTCATTTTTCAATTTGTGAGAGTTTCAAGGTAGATTTAGTTTTCTATTTGTTTTCCTCTCTGGTCTATTAATTCTTTAGAAGCATGTTTTTTAACACCATCAAAATGTCCATATTACCCAAAGCAATTGATAGATTGAATACAGTCTTTATTAAAGTACCAATGACATATTTCATGGATATAGAACAAACACTTCAAAAAAAATTTGGAAGCATAAATGACCCCAAATGCTTGCAGCAATTGGGGGTCAGAGGAAAAAAGGAAGAGGGATCACAATACCTGACATCAAACTACATTACAAGGCCATGGTAATCAAAACAGTCTAGTAATGGCATAAGAACAAACACATAGATCAATGGAATAGAATAGAGAGCCAGAAATAAGCCCAAGTCTCTATGGTCAATTAATATTTGACAAAGGGGGAAGAAGCATAAAATAGAGTGAAAATAACCTCTTCAGCAAATAGTGTTGGGAGATCTGCACCACTACATGCAAAAAAAAAATGAAACTTGACAACCAGCTTACACCATACATAAAAATACACTCCACGTGGAAAAAAGACTTAAATAAGTCACAACACCGTAAGAGTCCTAGAGAACATAGGCAGGAAAATCTCAGATATTCCATGCAGCAATATTTGCACTGATATATCCCTTAGAGCAAGGGACATAAAGGAAAGATTAAACAAATGGGGCTTTATCAGAACAAGAACTTCTGCATGGGTAAAGAAAGCATCAGCAAAGAGAAATGGAACCAACTGTATGAGAAAACATATTTGCCAATGACACCTCAGACAAGGGTTTCACCTCCAAAATATATTTTCATCTTTTTAAAAATCATTTTATTTATTTATATATAGAGAGAAATGGAGGGTAAAAATGCAGAGAAACATCAATTTGCTACCCTTCACACACTCCCAAATGGTAGTCTTGCCTGCAACCCAGGCACAAGCCTTGACTGGAATTGAACCAGTGAAATTTAAGTTCACAGGATGATGCCCAACCCACTGGGCCACATCAGTCAGGGCTCTACTTCTTTTCATCTTCCTCTTATCTTCTTACCCTTTTGATTTATCTGTGTCTTTTTCTTATCTCTCTCTTTGTGGGGTTGAGTTTCTACAGGCATTTATTGTATAGGATCCAAGGTGCTGCCAAATAATATATGATGTAGAAGGAAGCCACCAAAAAACAAATTATTTTACCTAAAATGTCAATACTTTACATACATCAAGAGCCCCAGTGTGGATACATGCACTGTGCTTATTGTATGTTAGCTTTCTAAATATTTCCATTGGTGTGGGTTTTGAGATACTGCAAGCTGTCGATGTGGCCTCTGTGATGTGTGAATGGTGTGTCCTTTATGAGGTATTTAGTGAAAAGAATTTGATTTGCTATATTTTTATCCTATTCTATATAGTAAATATTGCATGGGATATGTCAAGCATGGAAGCTTAGAAGCATTCAGAAGGAAGCCTTGGGTCTTGTAAAGAGAGACAAGTCCTGGGTGGAGAGCTAGAAAGAGCTGAAGTTTAAAAATAGACCCAGCTGAAGTTTAAAAATAAACTGGGTGTACAAGTCTCTGATGTGTCTAGCTTTGGCATCTTCTCAGGATGTCTCACCTGAGAAGCTCAGTCTTCAGACAGAATAAAGGGGAGCCAATACTGGTATTCTTCCACAATGGTGTTTTCAGATTCTGTGCTTTTGAAGAAAATGGAGTTGAGTGAAAAAAAATTATAGAAACATGGCTGGTGAGAATAAAATGAACAGGACTCTTGTTAGTTGGAAGTTAAGCATACACAGGGGGTACTGTCACAAGTTGGAAGGAAGGGAGATGAGGGTGAGACTGGATTCAGTTGAAAGACAGGGAGATTTATGCAGGGCTGGAGTACTTGAACCCCTGAAAAAGGGGTGTGGACTTTGAAGGCAAAGAGAGGTGGGCAGGAACAGTATCAGTGGGAAGACAGGGAGAGGTATGGTACTACTGTCAGTTTGAAGAAATGCAAGTTGGACAAGGCTAGAATGAATCAGAAATAAAAGTAAGGTGCATGGAATTTCAATCAGTTGAAATTCTGGGAGAGGTAGCAGGACTGACAGTTAAATGTGTTTCAAGTTAATGTTGTTAGGTATTTGCCTATATTTATTTTTGGCATGTATTTTCTGATTTTTGAAGAGGCTTTCTAAAACTGTTCCACCTTGATTTCCTTTAACTGATGGTGTTTTCCTAATGAATTTTCACCATCAACTGTACCATGTTCATCTTGTGGCTACAGAGAACATGGAGCCAGATTTTGTGCAGTTCAGACCCACAGAGTCAGTTGTACAGACAGACACTAGTGAGACCCCCTTTCTGAGATCTCTTTTCTTTCCCATCTTTCTCCTTAATCTTTTTAAATGTCCTTTCTGTACTCTTAGAGGGATGGCTGGAGAAATAGATTGGTCCAGGATGAAAAACTAGAAATGACCCAGATAAGTGTTGTGACTTTAAAGTAAATATAATGCCTTATAATTTCCTGTCTGTAATACTGAGAAGCAAAAATCATTTATCTCAAAGGGTCATTTTGAAAATTAAGTGTGGTATGAGATGATTAAAGAATAATAATCTTATTTTAAAACACTGTGTTTTAATAATCCAAAGAGGGGCAGGATCACGGAGAGGGAGGGGGGATGACTGGGATGGGGGGAATGCTAGGGGTAAAATGGAGACAACTGTGCTTGAACAACAACAAAAAATAATAATGAAAAGGCAAAAATATATCAAAATAGACTCAAGTTCAATATTAGACCAGGTTTATTTGATAGATATTTATAGAGCATTGCATTTAAAACTGCACATTTTTGGTGAACATAGACGTGAAAATCCTCAACAAAATATTGGCAAACTACATCCAACAATATATTAAAAAGATCATACACAATGACCAAATGGGATTCATCCCAGGGATGCGAAGATGGTTCAACACTCACAAATCAGTAAACGTAATACACCACATTTTTAAAAAACAAAGACAAATAACACATGATCATATCAATAGATGCAGAAAAAAAGCATTTAATCAGGTACAGCACCCATTTATGATAAAAACACTCAGCAAAGTGGGAATAGAGGGAACATTCCTCAACATAATAAAGGCCATATATGAGAGACCTACAGCCAACATCATACTCAATGGGCAAAAACTTAAATATTTTTCACTAAGATAAGGAACAAGACAAGGGTGTACACGTTCACAACTTCTATTTGCTATAGTATTGGAAGTTTTAGCCACAGCAATCAGACAAGAAAAGGAAATAAAGGCATCCAAATCAGAAAGGAGGAAACAAAACTGTCATTGTCTGCAGATGACATGGTACTGTATATAGAAAATCCTATAGACTCCACCAAAAAACTGCTCGACCTAATAAATGAACTTGGAAAAACAGCAGAATACAAAGTCAATATCCAGAAATCAAAAGCATTTTTGTATACCAAGAGTGAAACAGCAGAAGCAGAAATCAAGAAAAAAATCCCATTCAATATAGCAAAGAGAAAAATAAAATACCTAGGAATAAACCTAACCAAGGAGGTAAAAGACCTGTATTCAGAAAACTACACAACAGTGAAGAAAGAAATCAAGGAAGACACAAACAAATGGAAACGTATACCGTGTTCATGGATCTGAAGAATTTACATCATCAAAATGTCCATACTACCCAAGGCAATTTAGAGATTCAATGCAATACCTATTAAAGTACCAACAGCATACTTCACAGATATAGAACACTTCGAAAATGTATATGGAACCATAAACGACCCTGAACAGCTGCTGCAATTTTGAGAAGAAGAGCAAAGAAAGACAGATCACAATACCTGATACAAAACTGTATTACAAGGCCACTGTAATCAAAACAGCCTGGTACTGGCATAAAAACAGGCACATGGACCAGTGGAACAGCACAGAGAGCCCAGAAATAAACCCAAATCTCTACAGTCAATTAATATTTGACAAAGGAGGCAGCAACATAAAATGGAGTAAAAATAGCCTCTTCAACAAATGGTCTTGGGAGAACTGGACAGCCACGTGCAAAAAAATGAAACTCGAGCACCAACTTACACCTTATACAAAAATAAATTCAAAGTGGATAAAAGACTTAAATATACACTGTGACACCATTAAAGTCCTAGAGGAGAACGTAGGCAGGAAAATCTCAGATATTTCATGCAGAAACTTTTTTACTAATATGTCCCCTAGAGCAAGGGACATAAAGAAAAGAATAGACAGATGGGACCTCATCAAAATAAAAAGCTTCTGCACAGCTAAAGAAAACAGTATTGAAATAAAAAAAGAACCAACCATATGGGAAAACATATTTGCCAATGATACTTCACACAAGGGTTTAATCTCCAAAAATATATAAAGAACTCACACAGCTCCACTCTAAGACAAGCAACCCAATTAAAAAGTGGGCAAAGGACGTGAACAGACACTTCTCCAAGGAGGGCATACAGAGGATCCAGAAACACATGAAAAGATGCTCAGTATTGCTAGCTATCATAGAGATGCAAATTAAAACCACAATGAGATACCACTTCACACCAGTCAGAATGGCCATCATAAACAAAGCAACAAACAACAAGTGTTGGAAGGTTGTGGAGAAAAGGGGACCCTAGTGCACTGTTGGTGAGACTCCAGACTGGTACAACCACTATGGAAAACAGTATGGAATTTTTCTCAGAAAACTAAAAATGGATCTGCCTTTTGACCCAGCAATTCCACTGTTAGGATTATATCCTAAGAACCCTGAAACACCAATCCAAAAAAACCTATGCACCCCAATGTTCATAGCAGCACAATTTACAATAGCTAGGTGCTGGAAGCAACCTAGATGCCCATCAGTAAATGAATGGATCAAAAAACTATGGTACATTTACACAATGGAATTCTATGCAGCAGAAAGAAGGAGCTCCTACACTTTGCAACAGCATGGATGGAAATGGAAAGCGTTATGCTAAGCAAAATAAGCCAGGCAGTGAAAGACAAATACCATATGATCTCACCTTTAACAGGAACCTAAACAACAAAACAAATAAATAAGCAAAATATAACCAAAGACACTGAAATAGAGAATAGGCTGACAATGACCAGAGGGGAGAGGGGAGGGAATTTAGGGGAAAGGGGAAGGGTTTACAGGAACAAGTATAAAGGACACATGGACAAAAACTAGGGGTAGGTGGAAATGGGAGGGAGGTGGGGAGGACTGGGGGGGTGGGCGGGGATGGGAGTAAAAGACAGAAAACTGTACTGGAACAACAATTAAAATAAAAATAATAAAAATAAAAAATAAAAAAATAAAACTGCACATTTTTCTCTAGTTTACATGTAAAACTTTCTAAGATAGTTGTACTAGGAGTAAAAACAATCCTCAATATATTTTAAATATTTAAAATTATATTAACCATATTTTCTGCCTACAATGGGAAGATACTAGAAATCAAATATAAGAAAAAAACCACAATATTTGGAGACTACTCAACAGACTACAAAACACCCAATAAATCAAAAATGAAAAGAAAACAACAGCTCTACTGAAAGAAATAAAAATGCAAACAGTCTTAGAAAACCTGGATTTAACAAAAGCTGTATAAGAAGAAACATTATAACTATAGAATTCTAATTAAAGAGCAGAAAATTTTCAATGAAATCATTTGAATTTATTTCTAAATATGTTAAAAATGAAGCAATAAAACAAAAAGTAAATTGAAGTAATATAAAACAAAAATCACTGCCATAATAAATAAAGTAGAAAAATAAAGACTAATAAAAACTTATGGCTCCATCTTTGAAATGATAAATAAATTTGAAGAGCATCTAGAAAGACTCATTAAGCAGTAAATGGAGAACACATAGATAAAATGAGAAAAAGAGACAAAGAGACAAACTACCATTGACACAACAAAAGCACAAAAATTCTTGAGAAATACCATCTTTAGAAAACACACCCTTTGAAGACTAAACTAGTAAGAATTACACAATCTGGACAAACCAATTACCAGCAGAAAATTTGAACCAGTAATCACAACACCAAAAAAATGAAAGCCCAGGAGCAGGTAGATTTACAGGGAAATTCTAACACTTATTTTAAAATAATTAATAAATTGAAGAAGTACACCTCCAAGTTTAATTTACAAGGCCAGCATTACTCTGATACCAAATCTAGACAAAGACACCGCAAAAGAGAGACAGACAGAGCCAGAGCCAGAGCCAGAGCCACAGACAGAGACAGAGACTGACTTACAGGCCTGTATTGTTGATTAATGTACATGCCAAAATTCTCAGCAAAACAGTAGCAAACCAAATTTAATAATATTTTAAGTGACTATATACCCTGATCAAGAAAAAAAAAAAAAAAGGAGACTCTCCCTGGCTGTTTAGGAAGCTCTTTCCAGGTGCTGCCCCAACATCCACAGCTGTGCCCCAACAGCCACCTTAGCCTAGACAGCGGTCCACCTCCGATGCCACAGCCACTGCTGTGCCACTGCTCTCTCCCCACCCCTTGCCCTTGGCTGCAGCACAGAAGGTACCAACATGCACCTGCAACCCCAGCATTGCACACCTGATGCTGCCGCCCTGTGGGCCCCACAGCTGAGCCACAGCAGCAGCCAACCCTGTGCACCAACAACAGCCACCCCTACTGCACCCACCCACAACCACCTCCCCAGAGGCATGCGCCTGGCCCAGCCTGACCTGCAGAGCAGTGGAGGCTGCGGGCCCACGAATGCCACCTCATCTATGCACACCCATAACCTCCGCCCCAGGTGCACGTGCCCACTACCACCCAACCAGAGGCACATGCCCACCACACTAGAGTCGCATGCCTGCCCCAGCCTCAGCAGCCAATGAGGCGCTCCCACCATGCACAGCCAGATTGGCTCCCTAAGAGAAAGGAGGAGGTGCCCTCCACCCTTCCCACAGAGGAAAGCAGCAAGGCTCAGGGAGTTAGCAGTGCCCAGAAGGACTTAACTCAGTGAGGGAGACGAACTACCAAGAAGTGACTGAGAGGCCCTAGCACCCAGGACAGCAAAGAGGGAGAAGGAGGCGTATGAGTTGCCCCTAATTGGTGCACCTCAAAGACAGCACAACTGGTGGGCTGAAGGCATAGGCCTGGCACAGGAGAGGAACTGGGCTGGAGGCTGGACAACTGTGAAGTGTGGCACAGACCTGGCCCCCTGTCAGGAAAACCACAGGAAGGGAGAAAAGTGAATCCCAACCTCTCTCAGCCTGCTGCAGCCAGGAAGCAGGTTACAGAAAGCAGGAAGTAGAGCTGGCTTGGCAGGTTCAAAACCAGCAGGAGGCTTTCTCTTCTTTTCTTGTCTTTTTCTTTTCCCTTTCCTTTCCTTTCCTTTCCTTTCTTTCTTTTTCTCTTTTTTCCCACATGTGAGACAATAACACCTGGAGCTGTGAAAGGACCAAAGTCAGACTCAAAGAGGAATCATCACAATAGCAATAGCAAAGTGAGACAAATTTCACTTTGCTACTCCAGAGAACCTGCAAGTTATTGTTTATATGTATTATTATTATTTTTCATTATTTTTACTTCTTTTATTTACTAGTATGTTTTCTCTTTCTTTAGTTTTCTTCACCTTGTTTGTTTAATTACATACTTTGACTGGTTTTCCTTATTCTCTCTTTCATAGTGTATTTTTAATTTCCCTTCTTTCACTTCACTTGTGTTCCAATACCACACTACTCTAGGTCGTGTACTTCCTATTCTTGTTATTAAGATCACATAGCTTCTGTCATATGATTGTTGTACCAGAACTATTGGAAAATAATTGTTTTTCCAAACAATTGTAAATAATACACAGCACCTAGATCTTAGCCTATTTCACTGTCTTACAGAAATTTATTAATGTTATGGTCAACTCTATTCTCTTGCACACTATACCTATTTTCTATTTTTTACTCTCACTATATCTCATAATTTAACCTCCCACAAGCTCTGTGATTTCTGGGTCTAACTCACAATACTTCCTCCCTCTAACAAGAGTCTTATCTCTTTTCTACCTTTTCTAAAAAATGGCTAGTAGAATGAAATTTCATGGTTAACACTATACATATCCAAAGGATCTCCCATCTCTTCTCTACAGGTTGGTACTTTAAGTTCCATAGAATACACTCCTGCCAACTTAATCTATTTTACCTTCCCCAAACAACTGATCACATAGAAAAGTAGGTGGGAGCTGTGAACAACAGTATACCTGCTGGAAGAGAGAGCCCAGCAACAAAGGAATGATGAACAGATAAAAATGAAAGAAGGTGAAAGAGTGAGTGGAGGTCACACTAACCTCCACCCAGGACAAAATTTGAATTAAAACTAAATGGTGGTGAAATTACCCAGAACAAACAACTGAGAAATACTGAGCCTCAAACCTTGGACAGACAGAAGAACAAGCTTCAACACAACCTGTCTGCACCTGCACACCAGCATTCGACATTGCCATTGTCAGGCAGATCAGTTCCCTATAAAACTTAACCCTAGCTTTGAACCTAACATAATCCTAACACAAACCCTAACTATTTACCAAACCCTAACACTAAACCTAACACACTAAACCCAACACCAAAACTTAACCCTGGACCTAACCCTAACCCTAATTCTAACCCTAAACCTAATCTTAAACCTAACCCTCACCTTAGCCCTAAATGTAGTCCTATACCTGATCCTAACCCTTGCCCTAAACCTAGAGCTAACCCTAATCCTAAACCAAAACCTAGGCCTAGCCATAGCCCTAACCCTAACCCTAACACTAACCCTAACACTAATCCTAACCCTAAACATAGCCCTAGCCCTAGACCTAGCCCTATACCTGAGCCTATCCCTAACCACCCTAGCCCTAACACTAGCCCAAACTCTAACCCTAGATTAGCCTATACATAAATCTAACCCTAACCCAAATCCTTACCCTAACCCTAATGCTAACCCTAACCCTAGACCTAGTGATAGCCCTAGTCCTTGTCCTAACCCTAACTCTAACCTTAACCCTAAACATACCCATAGCTCTATCTCTAGCCCTAACCCTAACATTAAACCTAAACATAACCCTAGACCTAGACCTAATTCTAACCCTAACCATAACCTTAACTCTAAATCTAACCTTGAGCCTAGACCTAGCCCTGACCCTAACCCTAAACATAATCCTAGCCCTAGCCCTATCCATAACCATAACCTTAACCCTAACCATAAACCTAACACTAACCCTAAATCCTAACACTAACCCTATACCTAACCCTAACCTGAACTCTAACTCTAACTCTAATTGTAATCCTAGACCTAACCCTAGACCAAACCCTAGTCAAATGCAAAATATTGCCTTAACCCTAGACATAACCCTAACCATATCTTAAACCTTAGCACCATCCCTAACATCGACACTAACCCTAACCCTAGCCATAGTCCTAACCATAACCCTAACCCTAAACCCTAACACTAACCCTAACCCAACTTTAGCCCTAGCCCTAGACCCAGCCCTAACCCTAGCCCTATACCTGACCTTATCCCTAACTATAGCCCTAGCCCTAGCCCCAAACCTAACCTAACCCTAACCCTAGTCCTAACCTTAACCCTAACCCTAAATCTACTGCTATCCCTAACCCTAAGCCTAAACCTACTCCTAACACCAAATCAAAAACAAGCCCAAATCCTAACTCAATACCAACCCCTAATCCTAAACCTAATCCTAACCCTATCCCATGGCCTACCATTAAGTTTAACCCTAATTCAAAATCTGACCCTACCACTAACCCTAACCCAAAACCTAAACATAACTCAAACAAGAACCCTAACCCTAACCCAAACAGGAACCCTAACTCAACCCCTACCCTTAATCCTAACACTAGCCCTAATCTTAATCTAATCCTAACCAAAAAACAAACTATTAACCTAACACTAGCCCTAACCTTTGCCCTAAACCTAGACCTAATCCTAACCCTAACAGTAATCCTAGACCTAGCCCTATCCCTAAACCTAACCCAAGCCCTAGCCCAAACACTAATCCTTAACCTAACCCTAACCCTAACACTAGCTACTGCCATAGTCCTAGCCCACCTTAAGTCTAACCCTAACCATAAACTTAGACATAATCCTACCTTTAATCCTAACTCTAAACTTAACCCTAACCCTAGAGCTACCAATAACACTAACCCTAACCATAACCCTAGCCCTACCCCTAGCCCTAACCCTAACACTAACCATAACCATCGCCCTAACCCTAGCCCTAAATATAACCATAATACTAACCCTAAGAGTAGCCTTAACTCTAACCCTCATCCTACATCTAAACCTAACCAAAACCCTAACCCCAAACCCTAACCATAACCCTAACCCTAATCTTACCCCAGAACTAGCCCTAGCTGTAGTCCTAACACTAACCCTAACCCTAGCCATAGCCATAACCATAGCCTGACCCCTCCTTGCCCTAAACTTAATGCTAACCATAACCCTAACATTACCCTAACCTTAACCCTAACCCTTACCCTTAACCTAACCCTAGTCCTAGCCTTAGCCCTAACCATAATGCTACCCCTAACCCTAACCCTAGACCCAACCTTAACAATAACGCTAACCCTAGCCCTATCCATATCCCTAGCCCTCACCCTTAACCTAACCCTAATCCTAAACCTAGCTATAGCCCTAATGCTAACACTAACTATAGCACTAGCCAGAATCCTAACCATAACGCTAGCCCAAACTTAACCCTAAACTTAACACTAGCCTTAACCCTGTCAATAACCCTAACCCTAGCCCTAAACCTAAACCTAACCCTAACCCAAAACCTAGCCTTAGCCCTAAGCATAACCCTAACCCTAAACATAACCCTAACCCTATCCATAATCATAACTCTACCCATATCTGATCTTTGAAGAGATCTTTATTTCTGGTTCTCACAACTCTAGAAGTAACAAAGTTACCACACACTCTAGAAAAACATAACACCCCTTAAAATACATCACCGCCCAAATTGTTATTTCTGTCCTTCAGTAATATATTCCAATTCTGAAATACAAACTCATGTTTGTATGCATTCAACTTAAGCATGTTCCAACACTGCATTGTGGCTTTCCAGCAAGACAAGAAGGCTGAGAGTGATCAGTACATTCTACAACATATATTTTCCTCATAAATTTAAGCAATTTCCAGATTTCAAGTAATTTAAGACAGTACTTTCACATTGCTTCGCTACAGTTTGTTTCTCCCCTTGCAACTGTACATTGCTCAATAGAGTGGACAAAAGGCTTCTTTCACAAAAATGTAAATATGTATCAGTCCATTTTCAGGTACAAAGTTTTTCTGCAGGTTGCGTTTAATACTTCAGTAGAGAAGTTTCCATTACTTACTTCTTGTCCATGAGCAAACAGCGTTTACCCAGCTTTACAACACCATACTTAACAAAAGGTGAGGTTAACCATATCTGACTTCTAAAGACACCTTTATTTCTATGCTTTTCACAACTCTACAAGTAAGAAAGTTATCACACAAAACAGAACAACACAAGAACACACCTTAACAAACATCACTATGGAAATTTTAGTGTCTGTCTTCATGTTCTTCCCTGTATTACCTGCACAGTGTACTGACCCATACATTTCTGTTTACCTGAAGTTCCAGTAACATGAAGACAAATAAGAGTACACTAAGTACAGCACAGTAATTAATTTTAGCTGTGTTCTAAGGCTTACAAGAAACCTCACAGTGCCAACACATTTGTCTGTCTACTAACATTCTCAGGTGTCAAGGTAACTAGAATTATATCTTCCAATCCATGACAATCCTATATTCTTCCATTGAACAAATGTTAAATAAACAACTTTACACAAACATAACTTTTTTTAATTGCTGTTCAAGTACCATTGTCTCCATTTTCTTCCCACCACAGCAATCCCCACTGCCCCCTCTTAATTCTACCCTCCTTTTGTTATGTCCATGTGCCCTTTATACAAGTTCCTGAAATACCTTCTCCCTTTCCCCCACATTATCTCCTCCCATCTCCCCTCTGGTTCCTGTCAGATTATTATTAATTTCAATGCTTCTGGTTATATTTTCCTTGCTTTTTTGTTTTGTTGATTAGGTTACACTTATGTGTAAGATCATATGGTATTTGTCTTTCACTGCCTGGCTTCTTTCACTTAGCATAATGCTCTCCAGATTCATCCATGTTGTGGCAAAGGTTATGAGCTCCTTCTTTCTTTCTGCTGCATAGGATTCCATTGTGTAAATGTACCATACTTTTTTTTCCACTCATTTATTGATTGACAGTTAGTTTACTTCCAGCACTTGGCTATTGTAATTGCTCTGCTATGAACATTAGGATGTATAGGCTCTTTTGGACTGGTGTTTCAGGGTTCTTAGGATATAATCCCAGCAGTGAAATTGCCAGCTCAAAAGGCAGTTCCATTTTTACTTTTCTGAGGAAATTTCATACTGTTTTCCACAGACTTTACTGCCTATATTCTCTTCTATGATTGTTATGGTGTTGTGACTTATATTTAAATCTTTTATCCAGCTTGAATTTATTTTTGTATATGGTTTAAGTTGGAGGTCAAGTTTCATTCTTTTGCATTTAGCTGTCCAGATCTCCCAACGCCATTTGTTGAAGAGGCTATTTTTACTCCATTTTATGATTCCTCCCCCTTTGTCAAATATTAATTGACCATAGAGTCTAAGGTTTATTTGGGGGCTCTCTACTCTGTTCCATTGTCTATGTGTATGTTCTTATGCCATTACCAGTCTGTTTTGATTACGGTGGCCTTGTATTACAGTTTGATATCAGGTATTGTGATCCTTCCTACTTTGTTCTTCTTTCTCAAAATTGCTGCAGCTATTCAGGGTCATTTATGGTTCCATATAAATTCCTGAAATGTTTGTTCCATATCTGTGAAATATGTCATTGGTACTTTAACAGTGAAGGCATGTAATCTATGAATTGCCTTGGGTAATATGGACATTTTGATGATGTTAATTCTTTCAATCCATGAACACAGCATATGTTTCCATTTGTTTGTGTCTTCATTAATTTCCTTCTTCAGTGTTGTGTAGTTTTCTGAGTACAGGTATTTTACCTCCTGGGTTAGGTTTATTCTTAGGTACTTTATTTTTTTTGTTGTTGCTATATCAAATGGGACTTTGCTCCTGATTTCTCTTTCTGATATTTCATTGTTGGTATACAAAAATGCCTTTGTTTTCTGAATAATGGCTCTGCATCCCACTGTTTTGCAAACTTATTTACTAGGTCAAGTAGTGTTTTGGTGGAGTCTACAGAGTTTTCTCTGTACACTATCATCTCATCTTCAAACAATGGTATTTTTACTTCCTTTTTTCCAATTTTTTGCCTTTTATTTCTTTTTCTTATCTGATTGCTGAGGCCTGAACTTCCAATACTATGTTGAATAGGAGTGGTGAAAGCAGACATCCTTGTCTTGTTCCTAATCTAAAGGGGAAAGCTCTAAGTTTTTGCCCATTGAGTATTATGTTGACTGTAAGTTTCTCATATATGGCCTTTATTATGTTGAGGTATGCTTCCTCCATTCCCAACTGACTGAATGTATATTTAATAAATGGGTGCTCTACCTTACTAAATGCTTTATCCATATCTATTAATATGATTATGTGATTTTTGTCTTTCCTTTTATTTATGTGATGTATTACATTTGTTGATTTGTGAAGATTGTACCATCCTTGCATCCCTGGGATGAATCTCACTTGGTCATGGTGTGTGATCTTTTTAATGCATTGCTGGATACAACTTGCCAATATTTTGTGGAAGATTTTAGCATCTATGTTCATCAGCAAGATTGGACTGTGTCTTTTTCAGGTTTTGGTATTAAGATGATTCTGGCTTCATAAAAAGGGTTTGGGAGTCTCCCATCTTCTTGGACTTTTTGGAATAGTCTCTGAAGGATAGGGGTTAGCTCTTCCTTAAGTGTTTTGTAAATTCTCCTGTGAAACTGTCCAGCCTAGGGGTTTTTTGTGCTGGGAGTCTTTTGATTACTGCTTCAACTTCATTAGCTATTATTAGTCTGTTCTTGCTTTCTGCTACTTCTTCATTCAGTTGTGTGAGATTATGTTTTCTAGAATTGGTTCATTTCACCTAGATTTTCAAATTTCTTGGCATATAGTTCTTCATAGTAATTCTTTTCAATCCTTTCTGTTTCTGTTGTATCAGCTGTAGTCTCTCCTCTTTGATTTCTGATTGTGTTTATTTGGGTCCTCTCTCTTATTTCCTGATGAGTCTGCTTAAAGGCTTGTCAATTTTTTTTTTACCTTTACAATGAACCAGCTCCTGGATTTATTGATCCTTAGAATTGGGCTTTTAGTATCTATGTCATTTAATTCTGCTCTGATCTTGGTTATTTCCCTCCTCCTACTTGCTCTGGGCTGTCTTTGTTGTTGTTCCTACACTTTTTGTAGATTTAGGATTGGGTTGTTTATTTGAAATGTTTCTATCTTTTTTAGGTAGGCCTGTATCTCTATGAACTTCCCCCTCAGGATGGCCTTTGCTGTGTCCCATAAGTTGTGGACTGTTGTGAGTTCATTTTTATGTGTTTCTAAAAATTCTTTGATTTATTTTTCATCTCAGTATAAACCCATTCATTGTTTAATAGCACTCTATTCAATCTCCATAAATTTGAGTGTTTTTGAGTTTTTTCCTTAAAGTCGGTTTCTAGTTTCAGCCCCTCATGGTCAAAGAAAATGCTTGATATGATTTTAATTTGATATAGGACAGAGGTGTCAAACTCATTTTCACCAGAGGACACACCAGCCTTGCAATTCCCTTCAAAGGGTCAAATGTAAATTTAGGACTGTATAAATGTAACTACTCCTTAACTATGAGCAAGGAGCTCAGTGCTGCCTCCAAGTAGAAACAAGGTGCTCGGCCAGATAAAACAAGGTGGAGGGCTGGATTCAGTTCACGGGCCTTGTGTTTTCCACCTGTGATCTAGAACATTCTTCAATGATGCAATATCTTTGTTGATATTTTCTTTGGAAGAACTATCCATTTCTAGAAGTCCTCCAAGATTGTCCTACTGTGTTTGGGGCTATTGTTTCCCTTCAGGCTACTGCTGTTCACAGGTGAGTGGTCTGCCTGAGCAGGATGGCTGCTGCAGTATGGCTGACAACTCAGCACCAGGATCTTTACCAATCTCTCAGTTCTCTCCCCCAAGCCTCCAGCACCAGTCTCTCCTTGAACATCTCTAGTCCTCTCTTCCCCCTCCTTTGCCATTGATCTACATTGGTGTCTGTCTCCTTTCATTATTAATCTAGTCACTCTGTACTCAGCAACCAGACTTAAGCACCACAGAGCTGGGGCAGAGTCTCTCTTGGGAGCGGGACTGTTGTTTCCCCTCAAGTTGCTGCCTTTTGGAGGTGAGTGATCTTCCTGAGCATTTTGGCCACTGGCACTTGTGGGATGACTCAGGACCAGGATCCCTGTGGCTACTGTCTCCACTCTCTCCCAAAAGCTTCTAATCCCAGTCTCTCTTCAGACATCTTCAGCCCACTCTACTCCCACCTTTGCCGGAACCCCAGGTAAGTGACAGAAAATGAACATTTGTGTTTTGGCCCTTTAAACAGCTCTTTTCAGCACTAGCCATCTGTCTCTGGCAGAGAGCAACCCTGCCGCTTTTTGCAGCATGCTGTTACCTGTGTACTTTTTTGGCTCTGGTGTTCTTGGCTGGGGATCCCAGCTTAGTGTTTAGACCCCATTCTTCTTGGGGCACCCAGTCTGCTGCTTAATTATCCCTCCTGTGCTGCCACCTGTGGATGCCCAGCCAGCCCTCTCAAGTCTCTGTGGCACTCCTTACCAGACAGGTTGTGCTAAAGATGATTCTTCTCTCTGTCCCAGGTTATAAGGTTTCTCTCTCGCTATTTTTCAGTTGTTTGTTTGGGTATTTTCTCCACAATTTTTTGGAAATTCCAAATTGGTCCTGGGAGGAGGTTAGTGCAGCTTCCTTTCACTCCTCTGCCATCTTGCCAATCCTGGATTATGTCAGTTTTAAAGTAGAATAAGCTCTTGGACCATAGTTACCTGCAAAGTATTCCTCCAAGCAGAAGAACATACACTCACTAATACATGCATGTATAGCCTACTACATGTCTTAGAGTATAGAGCATGTGAAAGTCAAAGTGAATATGAACACAGCAGTCCACTTGTCATGGTCCAAGTGCATTTTGGACCGGATAAAATTGTAGTGAAGTGTTTGAACATCTTCAAATCACTGGGGAATGAGAATATTTTATACTAAACTGGTTTTCAGGAAAACTCATCTACAGTGTTTATAACACCATATAAATGTACTCATATCAGTACAAGATGAATACTAGTGCTGTATGACATAATAAAGTAGTACTGAAGTGTTTGAACACCTTGAACTCATTCAGGGATCAGTATATATCCTATGAAGTGAGTGTTCTAGAAAACCCATCTGCATTGTTTATAATGCTATGTAAATGTATTCTCTTCAGTCCATGATGAATACTAGTTTTTTTCAGAGATAAGATTTGGTATTGAAGTGTTTGAACACCTTGAAATAACTCTGGAATGAGAATATTTTGTATGAAGCTGGTTTTCATGAAAACCTATCTACAGCATTTATAATGCCATATAATTGTACTCATTTCAGTGTGAGATGAATACTAGTGATGCCTGAGATAATAAAATGGTAGTGAAGAGTTTGTACAAATAGAAATCAATTGGGAATGAAAATATTTCCTACCAAGCTGTTTTTCAGGAAAACCCATCTGAGGTGTTAATAACACCAGGTAAACGCACTCTTTTTTAGTACGAGATAAATGCTAGTGGTATCTGACATAATACATGCTGTTTTTAGCAGATTTGTTGAAGCACCTTTTTGAAATATGATTAGTTCAGGGGTAAGCTTGATAGTCAAAGTGATGCTGAAATCACTGTTCCATATGCAAAATGGTGAGTGGATGCATAGGACTATGTCAATTTTGAAGTATAATAAGCTTCTGGACCACAACAGTCTGAAATGTATTCTTCCAGGCAGAAAAGCATACCCCACAACAACCTGCATCTAGAACCTTCTACATGAGGTGGACTATAACAGTTTTGTGAAAGTCAACATGAATATGAATACAGCAGTCCTCTTGACATGCTCCAAGTTTATTTAACTCTGATAATACAGCAGTGAAGTCTTTGAACACTTTGAAATCATTCAGAAATGAGGGCATTTCATATGAGCAGGCTTGTAGGAAAACCCATCTACAGTGTTTATAATACCATGCAAATGCACTCATTTCAGTACAAGGTAAATACCAGTGGTGTCTGAAGTAACACACGCTGTTTTTAGATCTCTTGAAGTATCTTTGTGAAATATGATCACTTCAGTGGTAGGTTTGATAGCCAAAGAGCTGCTGAAATCACTGTTTCATGTGCAAAAGAGACAATGGATGCATAGAACTATGTCATTTTTGCAGTAGAATAACCTTCTGGAAAACAGTTTTCTGCAATGTATTATTCAAAGCAGAAAATCAGACCCCAACCAGGTCACATGTACAGTGTACTACATGACACAGAATACACACGTTTGTTAAAGTCTAAGTAAGTATGAATATAGCAGTCCACTTGTCATGCTCCACGTGCATTTCACTCTGATAAAATGGTAATGAAGTTTTTGAACACCTCCAAATCTCTTGGGAATGATAATATTCCACACAAAGACAGTTTTCAAGAAAGCCCACCTGCATGGGTTATAACACCATGTAAATGTATTCTTTCATTTTGTGATGAATACTAGTGCTGTCTGAGATCCCAAAGTGGTGTGAAGTGTTTGAGCACCTCAAATTCACTCAGAAAAGAGAGTATTTTATATAAATAAGGTTTTCAACAAAACACATCCAGAGTTTTTACAATACCATATAAATGCACTCATTTTTTGCAGGAGATGTATACTGGTTGTGTGTGAGATAATGAAAATGTAGTGAAGTGATGAACAACTTGAAATCACTTGGGAATGAGAATACTTCATACAAAAGATGGCAATGAATAAGTACTTATCAATAATAACCTTAAATGTAAATGGACTAAATGCTCCAATCAAAAGACATAGAATAGCTGAATGGCTAACAAAGCATGACCCACACATATGCTGCCTACAAGAGACCCACCTCAAAAAAAAAAGACCTACACAGACTTAAAGTGAAGGGATGGAAACAAATTTTCTAAGCAAACAAATGGCAGGGGAAAAGCTGGGATAGCAATACTCCTATCAGACAAAATAGAATTCAAAAAAAGGCCCATAAAAAGAGACTCAGATGGTCACTTAATAATACTCAAGGGAAGAATCCATCAAGAAGACATAAACATTGTAAATACATATGCACCCAACATAGGAGCACCCAAACACATAAAGAAAATATTAGAGGACTTCAAGAAAGACATTGACAGCAACACAATTATAGTAGGAGATTTCAATACCCACTGTCAAAAATGGATAGATCTTCCAAACAAAATATCAACAAAGATATTTCAGCATTGAACAATGTCCTAGATCAAATGGACTTTACAGATATATAGAGCCTTTCATCCCAAAGAAGCAAAATACACACTCTTTTCAAATGCACATGGAACATTTTCAAAGATAGACCACATGATAGGATATAAAACAAGCCTCAACAAATTCAAGAAAATTGAAATCTAATGCGGGGGAGGAGAGAGGGTTGGGTGGGTGGGCTGGAATGGGAGTAGGGGGGAGAAAACTGTACTTGAACAATGATTAAAATAAAATTAAAAAGAAAAGAAAATTGAAATCATATCAAGCATTTTCTCTGACAACAAGAGACTGAAACTAGAAACCAACCTCAAGGAAAAAACTCAAAAACACTCAAACTCATGGAGATTAAATAGCGTGCTATTAAACAGTGAATGGGTCAAGAATTAGATCAAGGAAGAAATAAAACACTTTCTGGAAACAAATGAAAATGAACTCACAGAAACCCAAAACCTATGGAACACAGCAAAGGCAGTCCTGAGAGGGAAGTTCATAGTAATACAGGCCTACCTAAAAAAAAAATAGAACATTTCAAATAAACAACCTAACCCTACACCTACAAGAACTAAAAGAACAACAATAAAGACAGCCCAGAGCAAGTAGAAGGAAGGAAATAACCAAGATCAGAGCAGAATTAAAAAATATAGACACTAAAAGCACAATTCTAAGGATCAATGGATCCAGGAGATGGTTCTTTGAAAAGATAAAGCAAATCAACAAGCCTGTAAGCAGACTCCTCCAGAAAAAAGAGAGAGGACTCAAATAAACACAATCAGAAATGAAAGAGGAGAGATTACAATGGATACCACAGAAATACAAAGGACTGTAAGAAATTACTACAAAGAACTATATGCCAAGAAATTTGAAAACCTAGGTGAAATGGACAAATGTATAGACAAATATAATCTTCCAAAACTCAGTGAAGAAGCAGAAAGCCTGAACAGATCAATAACAGCAGATGAAATTGAAGCAGCTAGTCAGAAATCTCCCAACATACAAAAGCCCAGGACCAGCTGGTTTCACAGGAGAATTTTGCAAAGCATTCAAGGGAGAGCTAACCCGTATCCTTCACAGACTATTCCAAAAAATCCAAGAAGATGGGGGACTCCCAAACCATTTTTATGAGGCCAGCATCATCCTAATACCAAAACCTGGTAAGACACAACAAAGAAACACAACTACAGGGCAATATTGCTGATGAGTATAGATGCTAAAATCCTCAACAAAATATTGGCAAACTGCATCCAACAATACGTTAAAAAGATCATACATCATGACCAAGCAGAATTCACCCCAGGGATGCCAGGATGGTACAATAGATGAGTAAGAAGCATTTAATAAGGTATAGCACCCATTTATGATACAAACACTTAGCAAACTGGGAATACAGGGAACATTCCTCAACATAATAAGGACCATATATGAGGCACCTATAGCCAACATCATACTCAGTGAGCAAAAGCTAAAAACTTCCCCACTAAGATCAGGAACAAGACAAGGTTGTACAGTTTCATCACTTCTATTCAACATAGTATTGGAAGTCCTAGCCACAGAAATCAGACAAGAAAAGGAAATAAAAGGCATCCAAATTGGAAAGGAGGAAGCAAAACTGTCATTGTTTGCAGAACACATGATAGTGTATGTAGAAAGTCCTATAGACTCCACAAAAAAACTGTGTTATGCTAGGTGAAATAAGCCAAGCAGAGAAAGACAAATACCATACGATCTCACCTTTCAGTGGAACCTAATCAACAAAACAAACAAGGAAGCAAAATATAACCAAAGACATTGAAATTGGGAACAGGCTGACAGTAACCAGAAGGGAGAGGGGAGAGGATAATGGGAGAAAAGGGTGAAGGGCTTAGAGGAACAATTATAAAGGACACATGGACAATAACAAGGGGGGTGGAAACAGGGGAGGGAGGTGTGGAAGGTTTGGGAGGTGGGTAGGGGTGGGGGAGGCAGAAAAAAACAATAAAAGTCAAAATTATTTAAAAAAACAAATGAAGATCACATGGAGGCATATCAGCATGGAGGTGGAGGGGAGCGAATGAGGGGATAAAAGTAAGGGAATAAGAAACATAATTGGTAGGTAGAAAGTAAATAGGAGGCTGTTAAGAATAATATGGGAAATTGAGAAGCCAAAGAACTTATATTCATGGACATGAACTAGGAGGAGGCACTGGGTACAGGGTGTAGTGGTTCAAAGAGGAGAAAAAATAAGACAACTGTAATAGCATAATTAATAAAATATACTCAATAAAAGAATAAGCCTCATGAAGAAAAAAAGAAAAAAATATGACCCTGAACAAGCAAAGCTTAAACAACTTGCAACTAATACTTGTGAACCTTGTTAACCCTGAGGGGGGAATAAAACACTTACTCAGGGTTTCTTGTGGCTAAGTAGACTTAAATTTTAAAAAACAGATCCTAGCAGCCATTTCTTCACAGGGGCCTGTTACAAGTGTATGTTTTGTGATATAGTCATCTCCCAGTCCTCACTCAGGTTGTCTGACCCCAGCCTCTGGAACCAAAAGCACTGGGCTGTCTATATGACTACCAGTCCTGCAGGTGATACTGGCACTAAGGAATAATAGTGAGTCAACATAGATGACTACACTATTTACTCAGCTTTTATTAATGCAAATTCATTCCAAATTCATACTAACCTAATAACAAAAATAGTCACTCAGGAACAATCAGCAGTAACATCACATAAGAGAACTGGGAATAATGAACCCAAGCTCTAAGAGTCCAGAGCATGTCCAGGTCCAGGAAGGAACAGAGGGTAGTCAACATCTTGCAAGACAGAGTCAGAGTGATGGATGTGCAGCAGAGGTCTTTCTGTCCCAAATGTCTCAAAGTGAGTCACTCTCTCTAGATGTGCCATCCATAGTCTGAAGTCCTCTGCTTTTATGTTCCTTTGGTTGAAAGTCATGTTGATTTTGTATAATTTCTGATATGCATGTTTTTCATGATTTAGATAAGCATATGTTGTTTTCCTTAGTCTCAATAGGCACATGTTGTATATATTAGCTCTCACAGGTACATGTTTTATGTCAGCTCTAATAGACATGTTGTTTTATGTCACTCTCTGAAAGGGAGATCTTACCCTTCAGATAAGCACATGTTGTCTACCACGTTGTACTGTGCATGCTAAGGGGCTGCATCATCCCTCTGAGTCATTGCTCTACTGCACATGGCTCTAAACACGGCTTGAGGTCCTGCTCTACACAGGGCTTCTCACACAAACTGCACTTCATGAAGAAGCCTGCACTGGACTGTCTGCCTGCACTGTTTCTGCTATCTGAGCCAACCCTTATCATGAAATTCCTGGAATTCTATTTCAACCAATAGGACTAAGGCTTTCCCAATCCAATTGAAGCTGCACAGCTCCAGCTAATCAGAGTGTTCTATTCTGACCAATCACAACAATGCCTTTTTGACCAATCAAATTGTGAGGACTTGGAATCCTAATTTGCATGAGATCAAACCAATCAGACACTAGGAGTAGGGGCATCTGTCTATATGAATCATCTCCTCTCTGACTGGGGAAGCACACTTTGCTTTTCCATTGAAGGTTGGAGGTTGAGTCCCCTTGGCTGAGCTGAAACACCAAAGATGTCTCCCCAGAGCCAAGCAGAGCAAACTAGCACAGCACAGAGTAGTTCAGAACAGAGCAGAGCAGGTCATTGAGCAGAGCAGAGCTGTCTAGCTGGAGAGGGGCCTAGCTCCCATGCTTCCTCATAACCATGCTGTATCACAATTGAGCTATTTTTCACTGAATAAAATTTCTTTCTGCATCACACCCCGGACTGGGGATTCCTATTGGCATTGAATTGGTGCCAATGACCATCACTGACAACTTCTGGCTACTCCCCTCCATGGAACTAAAAGACAGGGACCCTTTCAGAAGTGAAGGATTCATTGTCCGGGAAGATCTGTCACTGAAGTCTATTAAATCTTCCTCTGAACCTTGAATTGAGGCAACAGACTTGAGGCTCACCTCCCTTGTTCTTGCCAGTTGACCTCACAATAAAGCTTTTTTTCTTCAAATGCCAATGCCACAGTATCATCTTTTGTGTATATCGGGCATAGAACTCTTGCTCAGTAACAAAAGCACATAGAGGGCCCAGATGAAGAGCCTGAAATGGACACCTCAGCTCTGAGAAAAGAGCCCTTGTCACAATCCAAAAGCAGAGAATTGAAATCTGTGGGGGATGGGGTGGGGGATGCAGCTTTCATCTTGAGTGTTGGACAAACATCCATGCAGAAAAATGGAAGGGACTGTGGATGTCCTAAAGCTGCCCTGGTTGCCAGCACAACACCCACCACTATCCCTGTTGAAGTGGTTGGTAGAATTCTTATTCTTTCAACTTATTCATGTCTTTAAAATGGTGTCTACTATGTTCCAGAAGCCCTGTTAGCCTCGGTTAGACTAGGTTAACAGTGGTGGGCCAGAAAATACTACATGGAGCACCAAAGAACAGAAGTCCTATAGATGGAAGCTAGGCTCTGTGCTCACCAGAATGCTGGATACTGCTTGAGGAGATAGGCCTTCAGGGAGACAACACATGCACAGAGGACTCCAAAAGAGGTCTCTCTGCAGCCACTAGTTTCTTGGCTCTGCCAGGTGTAGCTGAGAGGCCACCAGGCTCTAGGGATGAACTAAGTCCAGGAAAAGAATTGGACCATCTGGAGGTGGTAGAATCAGCAAAGACCCAAGGAGGTCAGAGAGGATCCCTCAGAGAGGAGCATTTGGAGCATTTCTTAGCCTGAGTCAGTGTATCAGCTCCTTATTCTGTACCAGACCTACCAAGAGATTTGTCCAAAACCTTCATAGATGCCCACTGAACTCAAAATAAAGCCTATACTGCATGGCAAGTTTCTGTTCCCCTCATAATCCCACTCCTGCTTCTTTTTTAAGTTTAGTGATCACCACACTCTGTTAATGTATACCTGCTGCCCAGTCCAAAGCAAGCCCCTATGAATGTGTGTGCCCTTTCCCTGGGTGACCAGTACTCTTTCCTTCCTGGCAAAGGGAGTGTCTTGGGGACAGAAGTTTGCCAGCATGGGCATGACAGATAAAGCATTCCACATAGACAAATAAAACAATCTGAAAAATCTAGTTTTGGTTCACTCTAACAGAAATATCAATGGCAATCATCAACTGTGTTTTCAGGAAGCCAATAATATGTCATGTGTATGGTGCACAGTCAAGAAAACATTTCCTTCCACCTCTAACACCACATCATTAATCTCTCATAACGGCCTGGAAACAGTCTGTGCATGATGTGACTGCCCATCCACTGGTCTTCCTAACCACATCCCTCCACAGATAGAGGAACCAGAGTGCTCAGGGGAATCCACATAGAAAAGAAAATGTGAGGGGGAGCACAAATCAGAAAGCAATGTCAGCTCAAGGTCAGCTCAACTGAAAACTCATCACATGCAAAGAAGCTGATAGACCTCCCCATGAAACCACAGATAATTTCCAATGCAGTGTCTGGTCCTATAGGGACTGAGGGAAGCAGGGGACGGAGGAAACAAAAAAAGAAGTAACCCATAGAAAACCAAGAGGCTTGTCAATTCTCAAACAAATGTCACTCTTCTGTAAGTACAGAAGCTTGGAGCTGGAATAAAACTCAGAGATAGTTTGCTTCAATTTGTTCTGTTTTCTCAGATAAAATAGATCAGAGTGGGAGTTGACCTTCCTGCTTCACTGATTGACAAGCCTGGCAGAGGAATTCTGATCCCTTGCCCCAGCACCCTCTCAGACAGAGTCAGAATTCTAATTTTCCACTCAGAGGAAGGTGCAAGTAAGCATTATCTGTGGGCAAGACCCCATGCATGTAGGGCTGAAAGACCTTATAATCAAGTAATCTAACTTAGCCTGATACTGGGAATGAGGAGAACTTCCTAAGGAGGTGACATTTAAGCTGAGACTATCAGTGTTAGTCAGAAAAAAATGGGCAGAGAGTTTCCACAAAGAGGGTCCCTTCCTCTCTTCTTCCCTCCCTGCCCCCTTCTTATCTTTTTCTCTTCCTCTAAGCAAACTGTTCATTCAAATCAGCTGAGCACATTTCTGGCCTCTATGCACAGTACAGTCACTGCTTTCCCCAGCCCAGGGCTTAGGTAGGTCCATTCTCCTGTCTGATTATTTTTTTGCAAATTTTCGTTTATTTATTTGTATTGTTGTTCAAGTACAGTTGTCTTTCACCCAACATTCCATGCCCTGCTCTAGGATCCCAGCCTCCCCCAAACCTGTCACCACATGTGCTATGTGTTCCTCCTGCTTCAGAGCTCCAGATGCCATACCCACAACACCAATCACAGGGACAATGACTTGCCAGGTAGTGCATGACTGTTAGAAGATCAACTTATGTTAGAAGATCCTCTGGCTAACCCATGGCAGCACAAGAAATCTGGTGTGGATTCATGCTCTAGTATCACTGTCCAACCTTCCCAGTAACTGGTCAGGATTGACCTCAGAGCTCTGCCAATGCCAAGTTGGGTTTCCCCATACGAGGTCACAGAGATCCCCCTGTGTCCTATCTTCAGCTTCCAGTCCCCTTTTGTCTTAGCTAAATAGGGCATGTTTCCAGCAGAGGGGAAAAAGCCATCATGTCCAAACCTGGTCTCTTCCTTCTGCTACTCATGCACACTCACAGGAGGAAAGGCTACAGGATAATCAACAGATATATATCCTGTACAGAGACATCCTGCCAGGGCCTGACACAACCTGTGACCTGCTGACTCACCTAAGTAGAAAGAAAAGGGAGTGAGCTCCTATTAGCTAACAAACCACCATGTACCAATCACTTCAGCCTGGTGTTCTACATATGTGGATGGTGTCGATGAGCTGAAACTATAAAAACCAAGATACTTCTTCTGTGTCTAGAAGAAGCACGTAATCTCACAGGCCATTTTTGTTTTCAGGGGAAATCACAGGTGTAGTCCTTCTTTAGTTATAACATCAGTAAAGCACCTTTGCTCCAGGAAAGGCTACAGAAAAAACTTTTAATTTTCTTTGTTGTACAATCTTCAGCAAAGGGCCCCAGGGCCTTCCTGTGGGTAAAGGAATACAGCATCACAACCCTGCAGCCCAGGGGTGGTTGTAGCACAGCCTTGGTAGGGACCTAGAAAAAGGCCCTCACCTCAGCAGCTGACCAGCATTCACTGGTCTGTGCAGGGCTTGTGCACAACAATGACACGATCAGGCAGCAACAGAAACAGCAGGGCCTCTGGCTTCACTGATTCTCCACTCTCTCCTTGTATTTGAAAGAAAGACCAGGGAGTTTCGACCCTTCTTAGTAGTGAAAGCTGGTGAAGACTCTAGTAGCTCATTGCCATGTAACCACATCTCCCTGTCTCTACCAGGCTAATAAGAGGCCATTCTAGTATTGGAATAAATATCTTGTTTAACGCTCATGGGTACATAGGGAGCACATACCCATACTGTTGTCTGAATTTTGCTGATGAGGGTAGGGTGTTCAGAGATTAATGAGTTTCCCAAAATCATATACCTAAATAAGTAGCAATACTAGGAATTCAAAGCAGGCCTGTCTGACTCCAGAGCTTATATTCCTGCATGCCAAAAAGCCTTGTTCTACCCGCAGCAGAAGGTAAAAACTATGAAGCATCTCAGGGCCATGTTGCTTCCAGATATTGTCTCCCTGTGGGTTTATTTCACTTAAGCTCCCTGGAAACCTATCTCTCTCCACACCTCCATTCAGTGTAATGTTTTTAGCATTTGGTTTACATGTGTCCAAGCCTTTTGGATCAAAGATCACATGTGCCATGTGGCATGGGTTTTTCCTCCACTTTGCTTAGCTAACATGAGAAAAATGCCTAAGCAATCAGCATAACTTTTGAAAATCAATTTTTATTCTCTCAGTCTGTCATTAACAACTTCTATTAATGAGCTGTAATGAACATCTGGAAACAGCAGCTGTTGGGGAATGAAATAGAAAACCCACTAAGATGACAACTTGTTTTTCATAAGATAGATTGACCCTCCAAATAGGAGAGGCAAACAGAGAAAATGGAAATCAAAGAGAGAATAAGGGGAAGGGGGAAGAGGTTAGCAGTTCTATCCCACAAATGAATTCACTGGGAGAAGGCTCTCACTGTGCCAGGGCTGGTGGTCCATCTTCTGTAAGCCAGGCCCTCCCTGGGATAAGTGCCATGTGCCTGCAGGGATCTCCGGGCCAGTGGGAGACACCAGCATTTCAGCTTATGGATGTCTCCATGCAGTGAGCACCAGATGCTGATAGAGCTTTCAGTAGGCAGGAGAGTTGGCTGAGCAGGATATGAAGGCTTCCCAGGATAGGAGACAGTGAAGTCCGGCCTTGCAGCCTGATTGAGAGTTTGTCAGATGGGCAGAAGGAGGACATTCTAGGCAGAAAACATTGCTTGTGAGAAGGCAAGGAATGTTTAATAGCATGCTATTCAATCTCCACGAGTCTGAGTGTTTTTGAGGGTTTTTTTCTTGGGTTTGCTTGTAGTTTGAGGCCCTTGAGGTCTGAGAAAATGCTTGATATGATTTCAACTTTCTTGAATTTGTTGATGCTTATTTTGTGTCCTATCATGTGGTCTGTCTTTGAAAATGTTCCAAGTGCATTTGGAAAAAATGTGCATTTTACTTCTTTGGGATAAAAAAATTCTACATATATCAGTTAAGTCTATTTCATCTAGGACATCATTCAGTGCCACAATATCCTTTTGATATTTTGTTTGAAAGATCTATCCTCTTTTTTTTTTCAAGTAGCATGTTAAAATCCTCTAGTATAAGTGAGTCTCTGTCTTTATCTTTCTTGAAGTACCCCAAGATTCTTCTTACATGTTTGGGTGCTCCTATGTTGGGTGTACATATGTTTATAATGTTTACATCTTCTTGCTGGATTCTTCCCTTGAGTATTATGAAGTGTCCTTCTGGGTCTCTTTTTATGACCCTTGTTTTGAAGTCTATTTTGTCTGATATAGATATTGCTAATCTAGCTTTTTTTCCTGCCCATTTGCTTGGAATATTTTTTTTCCATCCCTTCACTTTCAGTCTGTGTAGCTCTATTGTTTTGAGGTAGGTCTCTTGAAGGTAGCATATGTGAGAGTCATGTTTTCTTATCCATTCAGCTACCCTATGTCTTCTGATTGCAGCATTTAACTCATTAATACTTAAGGTTATTATTGATAAGTACTTATTTCTTTTTCCCCCTTTGTACCTGTGTTTCTCTCTCTCTCTCACTTTTTTTTTCTTTTTCTTAAAGCAAACCCATTAACATATCTTGCAGTGCTGGCTTGGTGGAGGTGTATTCTTTCAGTCTACTTTTGTCTTGGAAACTCATTTAGCCTTCTATTCTAATTGAGAGCCTCACTGGGTAGAGTAGTCTTGGTCACAAACCTTTGCTTTCCATTTCTTGCAATATTTCTTGCCATTCCCTTCTGGTTTGTACTGTTTCTGTTGAGAAATCTGCTGCTGGTCTTACTACAGCTCCCTCGTATGTTACTTCCTATCTCTCCCTTGCTGCTTTTAAGATTCTTTTCTTGCCTTCTTTTTTTTTTTTAATTTTAATCATTGTTCAAGTACAGTTTTCTCCCCCCTACTCCCGTTCCAGCCCACCCACCCAACCCTCCCCCCTTCCCCCCATTACCCCCCACCCCTAGTTTTTGTCCATGTGTCCTCCAAATTTGTTCCTGTAATCCCTACCCATTCTCCCCTGAAATTCCCTCTTCTCTCCCCTCTGGCCACTGTCAGACTATCCCCTATTTCAGTGTCTTTGGTTATATTTTGCTACTTTTTTTTGTTTTGTTTTGTTTTGTTGTTTAGATTCCTGTTAAAGGTGATATCATGTGGTATTTGTCTTTCACTGCCTGGCTTGTTTCACTTAGCATAATGCTTTCCAGCTCCATCCATGCTGTTGCAAAGGGTATGAGCTCCTTCTTTCTTTCTGCTGCATAGAATTCCAGTGTGTAAATGTACCATACTTTTTTGATCCATTCATTTACTGATGGGCATCTAGGTTGCTTCCAGCACCTAGCTATTGTAAATTGTGCTGCTATGAACATCGGGGTGCAAAGGTTCTTTTGTATTGGTGTTTTAGTGTGCTTAGGATAGAGTCCCAGCAATGGAATTGCTGGGTCAAAAGGCAGATCCATTTTTAGTTTTCTGAGGAAGTTCCAAACTGCTTTCCATAGTGGTTGTACCAGTCTACAGTCCCACAAACAGTGCACTAGGGACTGCCTTTCTCCACAGCCTCTCCAACACTTGTTGTTTGTTGCTTTGTTTATGATGGCCATTCTGACTGGTGTGAAGTGGTATCTCATTGTGGTTTTAATCTGCATCTCTCTGATGGCTAGCGATATTGAGCATCGCTTCATGTGTCTTTGGATTTTCTGTATGTCCTCCTTGGGGAAGTGTCTGTCCAAGTCCTTTGCCCATTTTTTAATTGGGTTACTTGTCTTCTTAGAGTGGAGTCATGTAAGTTCTTTATATATTTTGGAGATTAAACCCTTGTCTGAGGTATCATTGGCAAATATGTTTTCCCATACAGTTGGTTCTCTTTTTATTTTGATACTGTTTTCCTTAGCTGTGCAAAAGCTTTTAATTTTGATGAGGTCCCATTTGTTTATTCTTTCCTTTATGTCCCTTGCTCTAGGAGACAAGTCAGTAAAAAAGTTTCTGCGTGAAATATCTGAGATTTTCCTACCTACGTTCTCTTCTAGGACTTTAATGGTGTCACGCTTTATATTTAAGTCTTTTATCCACCTTGAATTTATTTTTGTATAAGGTGTAAGTTGGTGCTCGAGTTTCATTTTTTTGCACGTAGCTGTCCAGTTCTCCCAACACCATTTGTTGAAGAGGCTATTTTTATTCCATTTTATGTTGCTGCTTTCTTTGTCAAATATTAATTGACCGTAGAGGCTTGGGTTTATTTCTGGGCTCTCTGTTCTGTTCCATTGGTCCATGTGCCTGTTTTTATGCCAGTACCAGGCTGTTATGATTACAGTGGCCTTGTAGTATAGTTTAGTGTCAGGTATTGTGATTCCTCCTACTTTACTCTTCTTTCTCAAAATTGCAGCAGCTATTCGGGGTCGTTTATGGTTCCATATAAATTGTTGAAGTGTTTGTTCTATGTCTGTGAAATATGCCATTGGTACTTTAATAAGTATTGCATTGAATGTGTAAATTGCTTTTGGTAGTATGGACATTTTAATGATATTAATTCTTCCAATCCATGAACACGGTATATGTTTCCATTTGTTTGTGTCTTCCTTGATTTCTCTCCTCAGTGTTATGTAGTTTTCTGAATACAGGTCTTTTACCTCTTTGGTTAGGTTTATTCCTAGGTATTTTATTTTTCTTTTTGTTATTTCAAATGGGATTTTTTTCTTGATTTCTGCTTCTGCTGTTTCATTGTTGGTGTACAGAAATGCCTTTGATTTCTGGATATTGACTTTGTATCCCGCTGTTTTACCAAATTCATTTATTAGGTCAAGCAGTTTATTGGTGGAGTCTATAGGATTTTCTATGTACACTATCATGTCATCTGCAAACAGTGACAGTTTTGTTTCCTCCTTTCCGATTTGGATTCCTTTTATTTCTTTTTCTTGTCTGATTGCTGTGGCTAGGACTTCCAGGACTATATTGAATAGAAGTGGTGAAAGTGGACATCCTTGTCTTGTTCCTGTTCTTAATGGGAAAGATTTTAATTTTTGCCCATTGAGTATAATGTTGGCTGTAGGTTTCTCATATATGGTTTTTATTATGTTGAGGAATGCTCCTTCTATTCCCACTTTACTGAGTGTTTTTATCATAAATGGGTGCTGTACCTTATCAAATGCTTTTTCTGCATCTATTGATATGATCATGTGGTTTTTGTCTTTGCTTTTGTTTATGTGATGTATTACATTTACTGATTTGCGAATATTGTACCATCCTTGCATACCTGGAATGAATCCCACTTGGTCATGGTGTATGATCTTCTTAATATACTGTTGGATGGGGTTTGCCAGTATCTTGTTGAGGATTTTAGCGTCAATGTTCATCAGCGATATTGGCCTGTAGTTTTCTTTCTTTGTTGTGTCTTTATCTGGTTTTGGAATTAAGATGATGTTGGCCTCATAAAAAGAGTTTGGGAGTCTTCCATCTTTTTGGATTTTTTGAAATAGTCTGTGAAGGGTAGGTGTTAGTTCTTCCTTAAATGCTTTGCAGAATTCTCCCGTGAAACCATCTGGTCCAGGGCTTTTGTGTGTTGGGAGTTTTTTGATGACTGCTTCAATTTCTTTTGCTGTTATTGGTTTGTTCAGACTTTCTGCTTCCATTTTATTGAGTTTTGGAAGGTTATATTTTTCTAGAAATTTGTCCATTTCATCTAGGTTTTCAAATTTCTTGGCATACAGCTCTTTGTAGTAATTTGTTACAATCCTTTGTATTTCTTTGGTATCTGTTGTAATCTCGCCTCTTTCTTTTCTGATTGTGTTTGTTTGGGTTTTCTCTCTTCTTTTCTTGATAAGTCTGCTTAAAGGCTTGCCGATTTTGTTTATCTTTTCAAAGAACCAACTCTTGGATTCATTGATCTTTAGAATTGTGCTTTTAGTCTCTATGTCATTTAATTCTGCTCTGATCTTGGTTATTTCCTTCCTTCTGCTTGCTCTGGGCTGTCTTTGTTGTTGTTCCTCGAGTTCTTGTAGGGTTAGGTTGTTTATTTGAAATGTTTCTAACTTTTTTAGGTGGGCCTGTATCGCTATGATCTTCCCTCTCAGGACTGCCTTGACTGTGTCCCATAAGTTTTGGGTTGTTGTGAGTTTGTTTTCATTTGTTTCCAAAAACCGTTTGATTTCTTCCCTAATATCATTCTTGACCCATTCATTGTTTAATAGCATGCTGTTTAATCTCCATGAATTTGAGTGTTTTGGGTTTTTTTCCTTGGGGTTGGTTTCTAGTTTCAGTCCCTTGTGATCCGAGAAATTGCTTGGTATGATTTCAATTTTTTTGAAATTGTTGAGGCTTGTTTTGTGTCCTATCATGTGGTCAATCTTTGAAAATGTTCCATGTACATTTGAAAAAAATGTGTATTTAGCTTCTTTGGGATGGAGAGTTCTGTAAATATCAGTAAAGCCCAGTTCGTCTAGGGTATTGTTCAATGCCAGAATATCTTTGCTGATATTTTGTTTGGAAGATCTGTCCATTTTTGATAGAGGGGTGTTAAAATCCCCCCCAATAATTGTGTTGCTGTCCATATCTTTCTTGAAGTCCTCTAAGATTTTCTTTATGTATTTGGGTGCTCCTATGTTGGGTGCATATATATTTACAATATTTATGTCTTCTTGGTGAATTCTTCCCTTGAGTATTATGAAATGACCTTCTGGGTCTCTCTTTATGGATCTTCTTTGGAAGTCTATTTTGTCAGATATATTTTTTCCTGTCCATTTGCTTGGAAAATTTGTTTCCAGCCCTTCACTTTCAACCTGTGCAGATCTTTTATCCTGAGGTGGGTCTCTTGTAGACAGCATATGTGTGGGTCATGTTTTCTTATCCAATCAGCTATTCTATGTCTTTTGATTGGAGCGTTTAATCCATTTACGTTTAAGGTTATTATTGATAGGTACTTATTCATTGCCTTTTATGTACGTGTGATCCTCTCTCACTCTCTCTTTTCCTTTCTTTCCTTAAAGCAGTCCCTTCAGCATCTCTTGCAGAGCTGGTTTAGTGGAGGTGTATTCTTTTAGACTTCTTTTGTCTGAGAAGCTTCTTATTTAGCCTTCTATCTTAATTGAGAGCCTTGCTGGGTAAAGTAGTCGTGGTTGCAGGCCTCTGGTTCTCATTACTTGGATTATTTCTTGCCATTCTCTTATGGCTTGGAGTGTTTCCATTGAGAAGTCAGCTGTTAGCCTTATTGGGGCCCCCTTGTATGTTACTTCCTTTTTCTCCCTTGCTGCCTTTAAGATTCTCTCTTTGTCTTGACATTTTGCCATTTTAATTATGATGTGTCTTGAGGTGGGCCTCTTTGGGTTCCTCTTGATTGGGACTCTCCGTGTTTCCTGTATTTGTGTGACTTTTTGTCTCATCAAATTAGGGAAGTTTTCCATCATCACTTGTTCAACTAGGTTTTCTATCCCTTGTTCTTCTTCTTCTCCTTCTGGTATCCCTATTATACGGATATTATTACGTTTCATATTGTCTTGCATTTCTCTTAATCCCTCTTCATTTTTTCTGAGCCTCTTTTCCTTTTCTTGCTCTTTCTGGGTGTTTTCTTCTATTTTGTCCTCTAGCTCGCTGATCCGATCTTCTGCTTCATCGATCCTGCTTTTCATTCCTTCTACTGTGTTCTTCAGTTCAGAAATTGTATTCTTCATTTCCTCTTGGCCCTTGTTGAGAGTTTCTATTTCCTTTGTTATGCTGATGTAGTTTTCATTGAGTTCATTGTAGCTTCCCTGTAGTTTCTTGTAGCTCATTGTGAGCTCATTGAGTCCTGACAATCACTGCTTTGAATTCAATATCTGATAGTTGAATTGCCTCTGTTTCATTTAGCATTCTTTTTGAGGCTTCCTCCTTTCCTTTCATTTGGGGGTTATTTCTTTGTCTTCCCATTGTTTGTGAGACTCTTCTTGTTCACCTCAGCTTCTTATATTGATCTGTTCTGGCTCCCTGGGTTTATGATGTGAACTTCTTTAGTAGAGTAGCAGTGAGTTTCAGTGGTGCTGTTTCCTTGACCCCCCAAGCTCGCTGGTCTTGGGCTGTCGTTTAAGTTGGCTTTGTGTTTGCCTTTGGGTTTTGATTGTTGTTGAGTCTTTCTTTGGTGGTTCCTTCCCGCCAGCTGGTTAAATGTGGGTCACTCTGTCCACCACCTTCTGTATTTTGTTGTACTGGTGAGGGCAGGTTGTGTTGAAACTGGTTCTTCTGTGTGTACAAGGTTTAAAGAAATCTTGTTCAGTTGTTTGTATTGGGTACTGTCTCTACTGTTTAGTTGTATTTCCACATAAGTCCTGGATTGAGGTTTGTGTGGTTACTACTCCCTCCTTCACCTTCTTCTGCTGTTATCTGTTAGTGGTTCCTTTGTTGTTGGGTTTCCTCTTCCAGTGGGTATCCTGGTGTTCACCTCCTCCACCTATTCTTTTTTGTCATCAGTTGGAGGGGAAGGCAAAATGGTTTAAGACAGCAACAGAGAATTCTATGCTATTTACAGTGGTAGCAAGTAGGGAAGATATAGGAGATCCTTTCACTATGTATAGTGTTAACCGTGGTCTTCCACCCAGCTAGCTGATTTTTAGAAAGGATGGAAAGAAGATAAGACTCTTGTTGGGGGAGGAAGGATTGTGAGTTGGATCTATAAAGTAGAGAGGTTGTGGGCGGTCAGATTCTGGGGTAAGGTGAGAGTAAAGGATAGTAAATAGGTGTAGTATGTGAGAGAATAGAGTTAACCACTACAGTAATAGAGTTCAGGAAACTTTGAAATGGGCTAAGATCTGGGGGGGGTGGGGTGTTGTGGAGTAATTACAATTGCACGGAACAGCAGTTATTTACAATAATATTATGGCAACATTCATATGGCAGAGTCTATGAGATCTAGGTAACAAGAATAGGGAGTACAGAACATCGAGTAGTATGCTGATGGGACACAGGTGAGTTAATGGACAGTAGATTAGTAATACAGTATAGAAAGAGATATCAGGGGAAAGCTGTCAGGTCATACAATAAAACCAGCCTAGCAAAGCAGGCTACACAAAAATAAGAGGGATATAAAAATACTGTTAAAAAAAAAGATGTAGGAACACTGGAAAAATAATAATAATACAAATATGCAATAACTTGCAGGTTCTCTGTAGTAGCAGAGTGACATTTATCTCACTGTCCCAGCTGTTGTGATGTCCCTTCTTTGGGTTCAACTTTGGTCTTTTCACCGATCCAGGATTTTGTCTCACTTGTAGGTATTTAGGAAAAAAATTTTAAAAAGTAAAAAATAGAAAAGGCAGACGAAGGAAAGAAGAAGAGATAAAATTGGAGGACAGGAAGGAGGAAGGAATAAAACAAGAAATCAGGTAAGAGAGGAAAAAGAAATCAAAAGAGAATTAAAAAATAAAATTTAAAAAATTAAAAATTGTTAAAAAAATAGAATCAAATTAAAAAGTCTCTTGATTTCAAAGTGGCCAGACCGGTTTTTCGGCTCTTGCTGGTTGAGGCAGGCTGAAGGATGATTTGTTTGGCTTTTCTTCCTTGGCCCGTGGAGTTCGCACTGGCTCCTCAGCTTTGGGCCCTGGGTGTGGGAATCAGGTCTTTCCCCAGGGTTACTGCTGTGGGCTGGTGTGCGGGGATGCTCTCCTTGCAGGTGCTGGTGCTCCCGTGTCGGGCGCGGCCCGTCCGCCGCGGGCACGCCCTTGCCTGCACTCTCACAGCTGGGGAGCAGACAGGCTAGAGCCACTGATCACTTTAGGAGAATTCCCCAAACAGTGTCTGTGTCTATTCACTCCTTCCTCTTGAGAAATTCCTCCCGTTCGAGCCCGCTGCTCCCCACAGTGGCCTGGCTTCTCTCACTGCCAAAGCTCCAGCCAGAACGGTGACCGTGGGAGTCCGGGTCCCCTGCGCGACTCGGCTCTGGTGTCCACCGCCTCCAAAGCTGCTCACCACCCCGGTGTGTTTGCCAGCACCTGGATTCCTCCGAGAGCCGCTCAGACCTTGCTCGGCTGGGGAGGGAGCAGTTGACCTGGCTCTCTCCCAATAACCCTATGGTAAACCCAGCCACGGCCCCTGGGCCTGGGGCTGCAGCCCTGGGACCACACGCTTGTCCTGGGACCCTACCTTGTTGCAGCACTTCCCTTAGGATCCATTCTGTTCTTTCGGCTCTGCCACAATCCTTGGTCCTCTGTTTTCAAAAATGCTGAAATATGTTGGTTGCTTGCCTTTCTACTCCATAGATCGGTCAGGATTTTCTCCCCTGAGCAGAGGAAAGCCAAATCTGCTCCTTCCTACTCCGATGCCATCTTAGATCTCTGGCTTTTTTGCTTTTAAGATTATTTAAGGCCAGATTCTTTTAAAATTCTTTTTAAAATGTTTTTTATTATTGTTCAACTACAGTTGTCTCCATTTTCCTCCCCTACTCTCCCCACACCCCAACCAACCCCACTTCCCATCCTTGATCCTACCACCCTTTGGTGTTGTCCATGTATTCTTTATACATGTTCCTGAAAACATTTTTCACTTTTTCCCCAATTATCTCCTCCCAACTCCCCTCTGGTTACTGTCAGTTTGTTTTTAATTTCAATGTCTCTGATTATATTTTGCTTGCTTATTTGTCTTGTTGGTTAGGTTCCACTTATAAGAGAGATCATATGGTATTTGTTTTCCACTTCCTGGCTTATTTCACTCAGCATAATGCTCTCCAGTTCCATTCATGTTGTCACAAAGGGTAGGAGCTCATTCTTACTTTGTGCTGCATAGTATTCAATTGTGTAAATGTACCTTGTGAAAAATGTGTGTAAAAGCCATTGTGAAAAATGGCTTTTTCATCCACTCATTTATTGATGGACACTTAGTTGTTGCCATCATTTAGCAGTTGTAAATTGTACTGCTATGAACACTGGTGTACATAGGTTCTTTTGAATTGGTGTTTCACAGTTCTTAGGATATAATTCCAGTAGTGGAATTGCCCAATCAAAAGGCAGTTTCATTTTTAGTTTTCTTAGGACATTCCTTACTGTTTTCCACAGTGGCTGCACCAGTCTGCATTCCCACCAACAGTGCACTAGGTTTCTCTTTTCTAAACATCCTCTCCAACACTTGTTTGTTGATTTGGTTATGATGGCCATTCTGACCAGTGTGAAGTGGTATCTCATTGTGGTTTTAATTTGCATTTCTCTGATGGCTAGTGATGCAGAGCATCTTTTCATATGTCTCCAGGCCCTCTGTATGTCCACCTTGGAGAAGTGCCTGTTCAAATCTTTTGCTCATTTTTTAATTGTTTTTTTTTTTTTTTGTCTTCCTGGAGTGGAGTCATGTGAGTTCTCTATGTATTCTGGAGAACAAACCCTCATCTGAAGTATCATTGGCAAAATTGTTTTCCCATAGGGTTGATTTTTTTTCATTTTAATGCTGTTTTATTTAGCCATGCACAAGCTTTTTAATTTGATGAGGCCCCATTTGTTTGTTCTTTCTTATATGTCCCTTGCTCTAGGAGACACATCAGTGAAAACAATGCTTCGTGTAATATCTGAAATTTTCCTGCCTTTGTTTTCCCCTAGGACTTTTGTAGTGTCATGACTTATATTTAAGTCTTTTATTCACTTTGACTTTATTTTTGCTTATGGTTTAAGTTGGTGATCGAGTTTCATTTTTTGCATGTAGCTATCCAGCTGTCCCAACACCATTTGTTGAAGAGGCTATTTTTACTCCATTTGGTGCTTCTGCCCCCTTTGTCAAATATTAATTGACCATAGAGACTTGGATTTATTTCGAGGCTCTCTGTTCTGTTCCATTGGTCTATGCACCTGTTTTTATGCCAGTACCAGGCTGTTTTGATTACAGTGCCCTTGTAATACTGTTTGATATCAGGTATGTGATCCCTCCTACTTTGTTCTTCTTTCACAAAATTGCTGAGCTATTTGGGGTTGTTTGTGGTTTCATATAAACGTCCTAAATGTTTGTTCTATATCTGTGAAATATGTCATTGGTATTTTAATATGGATTCCATTGAATCTATAAATTGCTTTTGATAGTATGGACATTTTGATGATGTTAATTCTTCCAATCCAAGAGCATGGTACATGCTTCAATTTATTTGTGTCTTCCTTAATTTCTTCAATGTTGTGTCATTTTCTGAGTGCAGGTCTTTTACCTCCTTGGTTAGGTTTATTACTAAGTACTTTATTTTTATTGCTGCTATATCAAATGGTATTTTTCCATGATTTCTCTCTGAGATTTGACTTTTGGTGTAGAAAATTGCGTTTGATTTCTGAATATTGACTTTGTATCCCTCTGTTTTGCAAAATTCACTTATTAGGTCAAGAAATTTTTTGGTGGAGTCTATAGTATTTTCTATGTACAGTATCATGTCTTCTGCAAACAATGAAAATTTTGATTCCTCCTTTCCAACTTGGATTTCATTTTATTTACTTTTGGTGTCTGATTGCTGTGGCTAGGACTTCCAATACTATGTTGAACAGGAGTGGTGAAAGCAGACATCCTTGTCTTATTCCTGATCTTAGTGGGGAAGCTTTTAGTTTTTGCCCATTGAGTATGATGTTGGCTGTACATCTCTCATATATGGTCTTTTTTATGTTGAGGAATGCTCCCCGTATTCCCAGTTTGTTATGTGTTTTTATCATAAATTGGTGCTGTATCTTATTAAATATGTTTTACACATTTATTGGTATGATCGTGTGTTTTTTGTCTTTCCTTTTGTTTATGCAATGTATTACCTTTATTGATTTGCAAATATTGTGTCATCCTTGTATCCCTGGGATGAATCCCACTTGGTCATGATGTATGATCTTTTTAATGTATTGCTGGTTGTGGTTTGCCAATATTTTGTTGAAGATTTTGGCATCTATGTTCATGAATGATATTGAACTGAAACTTTCTTTCTTTGTTATGTCTTTATCAGGATTTTGGATTAGGATGATGTTGGCCTCATAAAAAGAGTTTAGGAATCTTCCATCTTCTTGGATTTTTTGAAATAATCTGTGAAGGATAGGGGTTAGCTCTTCCTTAAGTGCTTTGTAGAATTCTCCTGTGAAACTGCCTAATCCAGGGCTTTTGTGTGTTGGGAGATTTCTGACTACTGCTTCAATTTTCCCAGCTGCTATAGATCTGTCCAGGCTTTCTGCTTCTTCCTCACTGAGTTTTGGAAGATCATATTTTTCTAGAAATTTGTCCATTTCACTTACATTTTCAGGTTTCTTGGCATATAATTGTTCATAGCAATTTCTTATAATTCCTTGTATTTCTGTGGTATTGTAACAGGGTGCAGCCAAGAGGGGAGCCTCAAATAGGAATCTGTAATAAGATCCAGAAGAGCCTGGAGATAATTGGCTCCACACCACAGGGCCACACCTGCCCAGAATCTGGCAGCTGTAGCCAATTGTGAGAGGAGCCGGAAATGGGGCTTCAGAGGAAGATTGGCGCTGGGATTTAAACTGAGACTCGGCAGCCACTGAGGGGGGAGAGTTATCCGCGGTCCTGGAGGAGGAGAACCTTGTTCAGCCCTGCAAGAGAGAACCACACAGCTTTAGCAGAGTGAAGATCTTGCGGCCCTGAGGGAGAGAACCACGTGGCCTTGACGGAGTGGAGACTCCCGTGGTCCAGGGAGAGAGGACCACGTGCCTTTGCCAGAGTAGGGACCCCTGCAGCTTTAGGAGATATGGGCACAGCAATCAGACACCAAAAGTAAATAAAGTGAAATCCAAGTTGGAAAGGAGGAATCAAAATTTTCAATACTCTGGGCAAAGGGGGAAGGAAGGAAGGACTGTGTTTGTGGGTGCTTTAAGGGACTTTAGGATTTTTGATGAAGACATTAGGTCCCTACTTTAAGTTTGTATAGCATTAAATAAACATTTCCTTTCCTTTTCACAAATCTCTGGCATTGAGAGATGTCTTTCCTCTGGCGGCGGACATAACGGACCTGGGGGCTTCTTTCAGTAATAGTATATCATCTCAGGCCCCCCTTGTTTGTTCTGTAACAGTATCAGTTGTAATCTTTCCTCTTTTATTTGTGATTGGGTTTATTTGGTGTTCTCTCACTTTAAGATTTTATTTATTTTATTTTTAGCAAGAGGGGAAGGGAGGAAGAATGACACATACAGCAGGATCAATGTATGCTTGCCTCTTCAATGCTCCTTACTGGGGACCTGGCCCACAACCCACCCATGTGTAATGACTGGAAATCAAACCACCGACTCTTTGGTTTGCAGGCCTGCACTCAATTCACTGAGCTACACCAGCAGGGGATTCTCTTTTTTTCTTAATGAGTCTGCTTAAAGGCTTGTGAATTTTATTTACCTTTTCAAAGAACATGCTCCTGGATTTATTGATCCTTAGAAATGTGCTTTTAGTTTCTATGTCATTTAATTCTGCTCTGATCTTGGTTATTTCCTTCATTCTAGTTTTCTGGGCTATCTTTGCTGTTGTTCCTCCAGTTCAAGAAGGTATAGATTTAGTTTGTTTATTTGAAATATTTCTATCTTTTTTTAGGTAGGCCAGTGTCACTGTGAACTTTCCTCTCAGGACTGCCATTACTGCATCCCATAACATTTGGACTGTTTTGTGTTCATTTTCTCTTGTTTCCAGAAACTTTTTGATTTCTTCCTTGATCTCATTAATAATCCACTCATTGTTTAATACAATGGTATTCATCTCCATGAATTTCAGTGTTTTGTAATTTTTTCCTTGAGGTTGGCTTCTAGTTTCAGTCCCTTGTGATCAGAGAAAATGCTTGATATAATTTCAATTTTCTTGAATTTGTTGAGGCTTGTTTTGTATCCTATCATGTGGTCTATCTTTGAAAATGTTCCATGTGCATTTGAAAAGAATGTGTATTTTGCTTCTTTGGGATGAAAGGCTCTATATATATCTGTTAAATCCATTTGATCTAGGACATTGCTCAGTGCCACAATGTCTTTGTTGATATTTTGTTTGGAAGATATATCCATTTTTGACAGTGGGGTATTAAAATCCCCTACTATTATTGTGTTGCTGTCAATATGTTTCTTAAAGTCCTCCAAGATTTTCTTTATGCATTTGGGTGTTCCTATATTGGGTGTATATATTTTTACAATGTTTGTCTTCCAAATGGAATCTTTCCTTGAGTATTATGAAGTGACCTTCTGGGTCTCTTTTTATGGCCTTTTTTTTTTTTGAAGTCTATTTTGTCAGATATGAGTATTAGTACCCCAGTTTTTCCCTGATCATTTTCTTGGAATTTTTGTTTCCAGCCCTTCACTTTCACTCTGTGTAAGTCTTTTATTCTGAGGCAAGTCTCTTGTAGGCAGCACATGTGTGGGTCATGATTTCTTATCCATTCAGCTATTCTATGTCTTTTGATTGGAGTATTTATAACATTTACATTTAAGGTTATTATTCATAGGTATTTATTCATTGGCAATTTTTCGTACCTGTGTTCCTCTCTCTCGTGCGCTTTTTTTTTTTTTCCTTTTCTTACAACAGACCCTTTAGCATCTATTGCATAGCTCGTTTGGAAGAGGTGATACTTTGGGGGTTCTTTTTTCTAAGACACTTGTTATTTGCCTTCTATTTTAATTGAGAGCCTTACTACATAGTGTCATCTCTGTTACAGTCCTTTGTTTTCATTACTTAAATATTCCTTGCCATTCTCTTCTGACTTGGAGCATTTCCATGGAGGAGTCAGCTGCTAGTCTCATTGGGGCGCCCTTGTATGTTACTTCCTGTTTTTTCCTTGCTGCCTTTAAGATCTCTCTTTGTATTGGAATTTTGTTATCTTAATTATGATGTGTCTTGAAGTGGGCCTCTTTGGGTTCCTCTTGATTGCTACTCTGTGTTTCCTGGATTTGTATGACTTTTTCTCTCATCAAATTAGGAAAGTTTTCCATCATTACTTTTTCTAACATGTTTTCTATCCCTTTTTCTTTCTATTCTCCTTCTGGTATCCCTATTGTATGGATATGGTTATGTTTCAAGTTATCTTGCAGCTCCCTAATCACCTGTTCTTTCTGAGTCTCTTCCTACTCTTGCTTTATCTGGGTGTTTGTTTGTTCCTTGTCCTCCAGCTCACTGATTTGATACTCTGCTTTGACTAGCCTGCTTTTGATTCCTTCTACTGTGTTCTTCAGTTCAGAAATTGTATTCTTCATTTCCTCTTGGGCCTTGTCGATAGTTTCTATTTCTTTTTTCATGTCGATATAGTTTGCAGTGAGTTCATTGTAGTTTCCCTGTAGTTTTTGGTAATTTTCTGGGAGCTCATTGAGTTTCCTTGTAACCTTTGCTTTAAATTTAATAGCTGATAGTTGACTTGCATTTTTTCATTTAGATTCTTTCTGAGGCTTCCTCCTTTCCTCTCATTTAGGGTTTGTTTCTTTTTCTTCCCATTCCTTGTGAGACTCTTCTTGTTAGCCTCTGCTTCTTAAATTGATCTGTTCTGACTCCCTGTGTCTGTGGTGTGAACTTCTACAGTAGGATACCTGTGAAATTCAGTGGTACAGTCTCCTGGATCTCCTGAACTTGCTGCCCTTGGGCTGTCATTTATGTTGGGTCCCTGAATATATTTGGGTTTTGATTGTTGTTAGGTAGTTCTTTGGTGGGTCCTTCGCTCCAAAGGGAAGTCAACTGGAAGGGAAGTCAAAGGGAAGTCAGCTGGTTACCTGAGGGTCACTCCACCCACTATGTCTTGTATACTGTTGTGCAGGTGCAGACAGGTTGTGTCAAAGCTGGTTCTTCCTTCTGTCTGAGGTTTTGAGGCTTCTCTCTCACTATTCAGTTGTTTGTTCTGAGTAATTACTCCACAGTTTAGTTGTACTTCCAGATTGGTCCTGGGTGGAGGGTAGTGTGGCTTCCACTCACTCCTTCATCATCTTCCTTTATTATCTGTTGGTGGCTCCTTTGTTGGTGGGTTCTGTCTTCCAGCAGGTACACTGGTGTTCCCAGATCCCACCTAAACTTTTATGTGATCAGTTGGAGGGGGAAGGCAAAATGTATTAAGACAGCAGCCATGTATTTTATGGAATTTAATGTATCAACATGTAAATAAAATAGGTGATAAGTATAGTGTTAACCATGATATTTCACCCAATTAGCCACTTTTTAAAAAGCGTGGAAAAAGAGATAAGACTCTTGTTAGAGGGGGAAAGGGTTGTGACTTCAATCCAGAAAACAGCTTGTAAAAGGTCAGATTATGAGATATAATGAGAGTACAGGATAGAAATAGGTATAGTGCACAAGAGAATAGAGTTAACCACAACAGTAATAAAGTTCCAGAAGAAAGTGAACTGAGCTAAGACCCAGACAGAGTGCTGTGCAGTATTTACAATTGTATGGAACAAGAATTGTTTACCATAATGTTGGAACAACAATCATATGACAGAATCTATGTGGTCTGAATAACAAGAATAGGAAGTACATGACCTAGAGTAGTGTGCTATTGGAACACAAGTGAAGTGAAAGTAGGAAAATTAAAAATACACTGTGAAAGAGATAACAAGGAAAACCAGCCAAAGAATCCAAGTAAACAAACAAAACAAACTGAACAGAAAGTAGAGAAATAAAAAATGCTAATAAAATAAAAGAAGTAAAAATAATGAAAAAATAATACATATAAACAATAATTCACAAGTTCTCTGGAATAGAAAAGTGAAATTTGTCTGCCTCTCAGTTGTTGGGATTAGCCTTGTGATCTCTCTTTGGGTCTGACTGGTCCTTTCACAGCTCCAGGTCTTATTGTCTCATCTGTGAAAAATTAAAAGAAAAAAAAGAAAAAAGGCCTCCTGCTGGCTTTAAACCAGCTAAGCGAGATCTGGTGGTTTTTCTGGCCACAGAAGGCTGGGGTGGGGGGAGCAGGTGGTTTTGTGGGGATGGGGGCCAGGTCTGGGCTGCACTCTTCCCAGTTGCCCAGCTCCAGCCCAGTTCCTCCATTCGCTGACAGGCCCCCACTACTCTTCTGCACCAGGCCTATGCCTTCAGTCCATCAGTTGTGCTGTCCTTGAGATGTACCAGTTAGGGTCACCTCACACACACCCTTCTCACTCTTTGCTGTCCTAGATGCTAGGCACTATCAAAGTCTCTTCAGGGTAGTTCAGCTCCCCCACTGAGTTAATTCTTTCTGAGAACTGCTAACTCCCTGAGCCCTTTGCTCTCCTCTGTGGGGGTGCCTCTTCCTTCCTCTTAGTGCACCAGTCTGACATCTCAGGGTGGGCCCACCATGGTGGCTGCAGTGCAGGTGCTGGGGTGCAGCCATGGGGGCAGTGGGGTCAGTGGCGCACCTGTGGTGGCAGGTGTAGTCATGAAGCCTCCACTGCTGTGGTAGAGTCAGGGGTGCTGCTGCCAGGGTAGAGGGGTCAGTTGCATGCCTCTGAGGCAATGGCCATGGGGTGGGCACAGCCTTAGCACAGGGAACAGTGGGGTCGGGCAGGTGCCCTCCATCTCTGTGGCTGGGGGGAGGCAAGTGGAGAGCCATAGTCATGGCTGCCATGGTGGCTGCAGGGGAGAGCCACATCTGAGGCTGAAGGGGCACAGCTGGTGGGGCAGGGGCTGCCACTGTGGGGGAATTCCCCAAACAGCCACTGAGAGCTTTTTTTTTTAACATTCCTCCTGTCGAAACTGCTGCTCCTAACAAGCGCCCGGCCTCTCACACAGTCCAAGTTTCCAACCATACCAGAGACTATCCGGGTCAGGGTCCATCAGAGTCCTACTCTTCTCTCTTCTCCAGGCATCACATGGCTCCCCAATTTCTCTGGCAATGACCCAGCTAATATCCACAGCCTCAGCAGGTGAACACTGCCTCTATGCATTTGCCACTTCATCTTTATTCCCCACAGAGACTTCAAGCATCCAGGTCCATCCTGGTGCTACCCTAACCTCCCTGTTTGGCAGGGAAGGGAGCTGTTGACCTGGCTGTCTTCCAAGAATCCTGCAGCAGGCCTGGAACCTGATCCCAGGGGGCTTATCATCCCAAATCAGTCTCCTTACTATCTGTTTTTCAATGTCCTCTACTGTTTTGGCCTCCAGCCTTCATATATGCTAGGATACCATTGGCTCTTCAATCTGTTCCTCAGAAGATTGGCTAGGTATTCTACCTGTGCACATGGAGAAGTGGACCTATCTCACCACCATCTTAGAAGGTCCTTTTATTCTTTATTATAGTTGAAAATTAATTTTGCTTTACCAAGACAGCCATGCTTCCCTCTTCCTTTCTTCTAAGTACCTCCCAGGGACTTATACTGCAAGCCACACTAGCTCTATCCTCTGCCTCCTGGCTGTGCAGTTGAGCCAAGATCAGTAGGCTCGGAACAAAAACCTCAGTACCCTGAGTTTCAGGCTTCATCAGGGTCCACAGGGGACAGCTCAGACCTGGCTGCACAGCCTGGTCCTCCCAACACTGTAGTCACAGCACTGCAGCCTCCATTTGCCCCTGAAGACCGCTTTCCCTGGATCTTCCAGTTAAATCTGGAAAAAGACTAAAGACAGGATAAACTAGGTCAGAATTGGGCTGGTGCCCTTCAGCTCTCTCCCTGCCCAACCACAATGGCAGTGGGCAGGGCTGTCTTCTACCTCTAGCCACAGCCTCTAGGAGTAGCTCTTTCCTATAGCCAGAGCTTTCTCCAGGTCCTAGTTGTCCCCACATTGGGGCCGGAGTGGTGACAGCTCCTGCAGTTGTCACCTCTCCATGCTCACTGACTTTCTCCCACTCAAGTGACTGTGCAACCCTTTGGGGGTACATTGTTTGTATTCCAGGCTGCTCCAAGCTGCCTCTTTTGTTGCAGGGAGAGAAATATGCATAAGCACCTGTGTTGGGAGTCCCCAGGACAACCTTCAGGCTTGATGATTCACTAGGAGGATTCATAGGACTCTGAAAATGCTGGTATATGCATAGATACAGTTATTACAGTGTAAGGATACAGATGAAAATCAGCAGAGGGAAAATATACCTGGCAAAAGTCCAGAAGAAAGTAGGCACAAGCTTCTAGGTATCCTCTCTCAATAGAGTTTCACAAGAACACAATTTCCCCACAACAATGTGGAAAACAAAGTGTTCCCAATTAGGGAAGCTCATTGAAGCCTGGTATCAGGGTTTTTATGGTCAATCATATAAGTCTGCAGCACCTGTGTGACTGGCTTTAGCAACTCAGACTCCAACCCCCTCCCAGAGAAAACACAGGCATTCCCTATAAATCAAATTGTAAGGTTAGTCAACTCACTTGGTCAAACTGTTACAGAGTGGCCCAAGGCCTTAGGTATGCAAAACCACTCTTACCCAGCAGAATATCCTAAGATTTCTAAAGATAGGTCCTTTTAACTGAACAGAAGTCCTATAACTAAGAATAAAGAAAAAGCCATGTTGAAACTAGTAGGAGGAGTGGAGACACAAAACAGGCTGGTCCCACACCCATATGTGGCAGTTAGGAATCAGGAGGAATATCTCAGCTGCAGAGGTCCTACCTGGGGAGTGAGGGGTCCCAGGCCCACACCAGGCCCCCCTGGCCAGGGTAGGTTTCCAGTACCAGAAAAATAAGTCCCCACAACACTTGGCTATGAAAATTAGCAGGGATTTAGTCAGGTGAGATAGAAGACAACTAGAAAACCTAATCATGCTCTTAAAGGGTCTGCCCACAGATTTACTTTCTGACAGACTCACTTGAAGTGAGGTCCATCAGTGGGAAGCAGCTCGAAAAGCACCAAGGACATACAAGGAGGAAATGAAATGTCTGGCTTTAGGGAGAGGGTTGCAGGGTCAGCTTTCTCTAACATTTTGTTTCTTTTTTGAGCCCTCACCCCACAAAGGTGGCAGGCAGACCCATTGTTTCTTTGCTGAGCCCTGCTTCCACCCAAATTTCAGTCTCAAGCAAATGCCAAATCTAAGTCTCCATTAAACTCACCCTACTGTTGTGATTAGCTGAGACCTGTCCCACTGATCTTGTGAACAGGTCAGAATGTCTTTCAGGGGCTGTTATTTACAAGCTGTTGGCCTGGGCCAATGCTGTAGATTTCCCTAAAATCTCTCAAAGATCCACAAACCCCAAACAAGTAGCAGCTGGCCTTGGCATGCCCTGTACCTCTTGCTAAGTGGCACCAAGCCCAAAAATGGTGGTAGCCAGCCTCAGTTCACAGCATAGCCTCTCCATGATGCCTACAGACTCAGCATAGGCAGCTACCAACTGTAGATTATAGCACCAGGTGATCCCAGGAAAGACAAAGGTAACAGCTGACATTGGCCTGCAACAGAGTCCCTTCAAAGAGGTCCCAGAACCAACATACCCATTGACTGGTTTCAGACAACACCTGAAAACCACTGAGTTAGATCCACAAATAACATACCCAAAGGGTAGACTTGGCAGGCACCAGAACTCCATGAAAGTAAATACCACTTTGTGGGATTAGTCCACACAAAGAAAACTTTTCTGTGTAGTCAATAACTGTCCTCACAGCAAGAAGTCTAAGTGTCAGTTCCACCCACTGATGTACCAACAGCAATCAAGGCTCAATTACAACAGAAGGGCACACACAACCTACACAAGACATACCACTTGGGCACCTGAGTCAGGTGCCCAGAGAGTCAGTGCCCCTGGGCCCTACAGGACACATACTACATAAGACAACCCTACAAAGACTGGGAGATGTAGCAGATCTACCTAATATATAGAAGAAACATAGGGAGGCAACCAAAATTAGACAAAGAAAAATATTCCAAATTTTAAAAAAATAGAAAACTCCAGAAAAAAAAAAAACAGAAGAAAATGTAGGCAATCATATGAAGCATGTGTTAAGAATACAATGGACTCAAACTAGAAACCAAACTCAATGAAAAAAATAAAAAACATTCAAATACATGGAGGCTGAATAACATCTTATTAAATAATGAAAGTGTCAAAAATGAGATCAAGGAAAAATCAAAAAGTATCTGGAAATAAATGAAGATAAACATGCAACAACCCAAACCTATGGTATATAGTGAAGGCAGCCATTAAAGGGAAGTTCACAGCAATAGAGGCATACCTAAGATAGAAAAATCTCAAATAAACAACCTAAATCTATAAGAACTGTAGGAACAACAACAAACAAATCCTAAAGAGAGTAGCAAGGAGGGAATAATCAAGATCAGAGCAAACTTAAATGACATAGAGACTAAAAGAAAAATACAGAAGATCAAAAATCCAATAGCTGGTTCTATGAAAAGATAAATAAAATCAAATAAAATCTGCTTTAAGCAGACTCATCAAGAAAAAAAGAGAGAGAGCCCCCCAAAATAAAATCAGAAATAAAAGAAGAGATGTTACAATCAATATCACATAAATACAAAGGAGTGTACTAAATTACTAAATTACTATAAGCAGTTATATGCCAAAAAAATTGGACAACCTGGACAAAATGGACAAATTTCCAGGAACATATAATCTTCCAAAATTGAATCAAGAGGAAGTAGAAAGCCTGAATAGACCTATTAGCTAGTGAAATTGAAGCAGTAATCAAAAAACCCTCAGCGCACAAAGCCCTGGACTGGATGGCTTTACAGGTGAATGTTACTAAACACCTAAGGAAGAACTAATTCCTATCCTTCTCAAATGATTCCAAGAAATTTGAAAAGAGGGAATATTCCCAAACTGTTTTTACAAGGCCTGTATCATGCTCATTCCAAAACCAGGTAAAGACACAACAAAAAATGAAAACTACAGACCAATATTTCTGATGAACCTAGACACTAAATCCTCAACAATAGATTGGCAATCTGGATTCAGAAATACATTTAAAAGATCATACACCATGACCAAGTGTGATTCATTCCAGGAATGCAAGGATGGTGCAATATTCACAAATCAATAAATGTAATACATCACATAAAATTAAAGATAAAAACACATGATTTAATCAACAGCTGCTGAAAAAGCATTTGAAAAATCCAGCACCCATTAATGATAAAAAAAAAAAACACTCAGCAAAGTGGGATAGGGGAAGTATACCTCAGAATAATAAAATCCATATACAAGAAACCTGGAGCCAACATCATATTCAAGTGGCAAAAACTAAGATCTTTGCCATTAAGATCAGGAATAAGACAAGAGTATCTGTTTTTACCACTCTTACTCAATATAGCACTAGAAGTTCTATCCACAGCAATCAGACAAGTAAATGAGATAAAAGGTATCTAAATTGCAAAGGAGGAACTAAAATTGTCAATATTTCCAGGCAATATAACAGTATACATAGGAAACCCTATAGTATCCACCAAAATACTACTTGACCTAATAAGTGAATTTGGCAAACCAGTGGGATACAAAATCAATATGCAGAAATCAAAGGCATTTCTGTACACCAATGATGAAATGTCAGAAACAGAAACTAGGAAAAATCCATTTACTATAGCAACAAGAAAAATAATGTAGCTAGGAATAAATTTCAGCAAGGAGTTAAAATACCTGTACTCAGAAAATAATAGAACACTGAAGAAAGAAATTAAGGAAGATACAAATAAAAGGAAATATATACCATGTTTGTGGATTGGAAGAATTAACATTAAAATGACTATACTACCCAGAGCAATCTATAGATTCAATGCAATTCCTATTAAAATACCAATGGTATCTTCAAATCTAGAAGAAATATTTGAAAATTTTACATGGTACCAAAAAAGACCCCAAATACCTCAGCAATCTTAAGAAAGAACAAAGTAGGAGGGATCACAATACCCAATATCAAACTATACTACAAGGCCACTGTAATCAAAATGGTCTGACACTGGCATAAGAACAAACACATAGATTAATGGAACAGACAGAAAAAAACAAATAAACCTAAGTTTTTATGGTCAATTAATATTTCACAAAGGGGGCATGAGCATACAGTGGAATAGAGATAGTCTCTTCAATAAATGATATTGGGAAAACTAGATTGGTACATGCAAAAAAACAAAAAGAAACTCAAAAAACAATTTACACCATACACCAGAATAAACTGAATGAATAAGAACCTTAAATATAAGTTATGAAACATAATAATACTGAATAAATACATTGGAAATAAAATTTCAGATATACCACGTACCAATACTTTTGCCAATATATCTCCTACAGCAAGAGAAATAAAGGAATATATTTTTAAAAATTGTTCTGTATCAAATTAAAAAGCTTCTGCAAGAAAAAGAAACCATCATCAAAATGAAAAGGGATTCACAAAAAGAGTATAGGTGTCTTCCCTCTTCTTGGATATTTTGGAATAGTCTGAGAAGGATAGGGGTTAGCTTTTCCTTAAATATTTTATAAAATTCTCTTGTGAAAACATCTGGTCCAGGACTTTTGTGTGCTGTGAGTTTTCTCATTACTGCTTCGATTTCACCAGCTGTTCTCAGAATGTTCAGGCTTCCTGCTTATTCATTCAGTTTTGGAAGATTATATTTTTCTTGAAATTTGTCTATTTTGCCAAGTTTTCAAACTTCTCAGCATATACTTGCTTGTAGTAATTTCTTACACTCCTTTGTATTTCTGTGGTATAAGTTGTAATGTCTCCTCTTTCATTTCTTATTTTATTTATTTGGGTCATTTCTCTCTTTTTTTTTTTTTTTTTCATGATGAGTCTGGTAAAAGTGAGGCAGGAGATAATCAGGAAGGAAACTCCAAAGGCCCCCCAGGGCTGAGGTAAAAAACATCTACACATGACAAAGACCCCCTAAGACCAGTTGTTCCTGTTTTCTGGGATAACTCTGAATCATGGGATGTGCCCACGCACTACTCACATTGTGAGACTCCCTTCTCCAGTAGCCAATCAAGAAAATCATAGGAAACCACACATGCGTAGTAGCTTTGAAATCCAACTCCTTGTACCTGCGCAGGAAAAGCCCGCCAAAGACTAGCCGGGGAGCTTCTGACCTATAAGAATAGAATCCCCCCAGCCCATGTGTTCCCTCTCTGCTCAGAGTTGGCCCACTCCCATGTCCTGTGGAGTGTACTATCACTTAATAAATCTTCCCTCTTTCTTTATGCTATAAACTTTGTGTGTTCGGTTCAATTCTTTATCCTCAATCACTAAGAACCTGGTTACCTGTGCACACCTGTGACAAAAGGACTTCATCAAAAAAAAAAAAAAAAGCTTCTGCACAGTGAAAGAAAACATCAGCAAAGTGAAAAGAGAACCAACTATATGGGAAAATATATTTGCAAGTGATACCACAGATAAGAGTTTGATCTCCAAAATATATAAAGAACTCACATAACTCCACTCTAGAAAGACAAACAACCCAATTAAAAATGGGCAAAGGACCTGAACAGATACTTCTCCACAGAGGAAATACAGAGGGTCCAGAGACATATGAAAGGATGCTCAGCATCACTAGCCACCAAGGACATGTGAATTAAAACCACAATGAGATACTACTTCACACCACTAAGAATGGCCATCATAAACAAATCAACAAACAAGTGATGGTGAGGTTGTGGAAAAAGGGAACCCTAGTCCACTGTTGGTGAGAATGCAGACTGGTACAGCCACTGTGGAAAACTGTAAGGGACCATTCTGTGTGGTGTGGGCCCAGCTCCCACTTGGAGATGCACAGGACCCATGCCCACGAATAGGTTCTCCCGTGGGGAATCAGGCCTGCTATGTACCTAGGCCTCTATGAGTCTTGCTTTTTGATAAAAACTCCTTCACCTTGAACTGAGACAGCAAGTGCTTACTGTAACTTCCTAAAATCCATGCTAAACCTTCCAAGGATAGTGTAATTGGTTCAACTACTTTTCCTTTTTCATTTGCAAATATCCATCTTTTGTGATGTGATTAGTGATTAGCTCCTTTGTTTTCTGTAAAAGGTAACCACCTAAAGTCAACCAGGGCATAGTAAATGAGGACCATCACGTAATGTGATCAGAAAGAGAAATGAAGGCCAGTCATGGCGGAGGCCATGGCTTCTTGCTACCCTTGAGAGTGAAGCTGCTCGCCCTTTTCCTCCACAGGATTTGGTAGTCTGTGTGAATGTCTCTCCCCCATCCACAATATTGCAGACCCCACAGGCTGGGGTCCACATCAGAAAACAGTATGGAATTTCGTCAGAAAACTAAAAATGTAACTGCCTTTTGAGCCAGCAATTACACTGCTGGGATTATACCCTAAGAATCCTGAAACACCATTTCAAAAGAACCTATGCACCCCCATGTCTATAGCAACAAATTTACAATAGGCAAGTGTTAGAAGCAACCTAAGTGCCCACCAGTAAATAAGTAGATAAAAAACTGTGGTACATTTACACAATGGAATACTACACAGCAGAAAGAAAGAAGGAGGTCCTACACTTTGCAACACCATGGATAGATCTGGAGAGCATTATGCTAAGTGAAATAAGCCAGGCGGTGAAAGACAAATACCATATGATCTCACCTATAAGTGGAACCTAATCAACAAAACAAAAAAGGAAGCAAAATAGAACTAGAGACATTGAAATAAAGAACAAACTGACTGTAACCAGAGGGGAGGAGTGTGTTGCAACCAATCAAGGCCAGACAGATTCACTCTTGCCTCCAGTAGATGGAAGAAAATGTGCTGAGCCATGGGGAGGCTTGACATGGCTTTATTCATGGGTGGGCAACCATGCATGCCACAAGCTGCGTGCCTCACTAGTGGGAAGCCCATACCTGTTTAAGTACTAGAGGGGAACAAAGCTGGAAAACTGCCAGAACTTTACATAACATAACATAGTTCTGTGCATACAAGCTCACTTCATGTTATGGGTACAGTTTATCGAACCTAGTCTCAAGGCTATGAGAACGCTGGTTATCAGGCCTCTCCAAGGCTATGGGAACACTGCTCCTCTTAGTTACTCAGACACATGACTCAGGAAGCCAGACTGCCTCCACTTACCCTACAAGGGGGGAAAGTGATAATGGCGGAAAATAAGGGAAAGGTTGCCAAGGACTATGTATAATGAACACAAGGACAAAGACAAAGGGGACAGGACTGAGGGTGGATGGTGGGGATAAGTGGGACTGGGAGGAGTGGTGGGAGAGAATGGAGACAACTGTAGTTGAACAACAATGAAAACAATAAAATAAAATTACAAAAAATTTTTAGCTTCAGTCAGGATAGCATAGAAGTGAATGAAAGGCACATTAACTTCCTCCCAGGACCAATCTGGAATTACAAGTAAATTATGGAGAAATAACCTGGAGCAAACAACTGAACAATAGCCAGAGAAGCCTTAAAACCTTGGACAGACAGAAGAATCATCTACAGCACTGACTGACTGCCACTTACCTTGTGCTCTGGAAAAGGTGGGGGCAGAGTGGGCTAGAGATGCATGAGGAGAGACTGGGGACAGAAGCTTTGGAGAGAAAGCTAAGAGAATATACAGCCTGATCCTGGTGCTGAATCATCCCCCATACACAGCAACCCTCACATTCAGGCAGATCACTCCCCCATAGTCACACAAGCCTGAGGGGAAACAACAGCCCCAACCCCAACAGAGACTTTGCCCCTCCCTATGGTGCTTAAAAGTCTCACTGTTGAGTGCAGAGTGACTAGATTAACAACTGAAGGAGACAACCAGACAGTAGATCTGAGCACAGAAGGGGCAGAGTGTACTAGAGACACTTGAGGAGAGACTGGGGACTGAAGCTTCAGGAAGAGAATTGAAAGAGTAGCCCCCAGGATCCCAGCTGAGTCATCAACCTTCCAGCAGCAGCCATTCTGATCAGGCAAACCACTTCCCTCTGAGCAGCAGCAGCCTGAGGAAAAACAATAGCACCAACCCCAGGAGGGATTCTGCCCCACCCTATGGGGCTTACTCACTGCTGAGTGCTGAGTGACTAGATTACCAGCTGAAGGAGACAGCCATAGAGAGGGGTCCCTGGAAGTCTCAGAGCAGGCTGCCTAAGGTCAGATGGGGTCAACATCTGACATCACCAGAGGCAGATCAAAAAAGAACAAACAGTGGTAAATACTAGAGGCTACCAAGACAAAATCCACTGTGGTCTTCTCCATGATTAGTAATATTTTCTTCCCTGAATTGCTTTTTAACATTCATTTCTTCTCCAGCAATTTTGTGCATATTAAGTTACTAGATTTTATACTATAGTTTATTTCTCACTCATTTTATAATAGTCTTAATCTCTTTACAGCCTTAATAATACTGGCTCATTTGCTGTTTATAGAGGAATTCCAGGGGTGAGATATTGTTAGGATGTGGATTTCTTCCCTGGGCTTTGTGGTTTTGTTCTAGTAGCACCTAAAAAACAGCATACAAGATGTGGTAGGAGAAGTGACCATCAGTCAACCATCTGGAGGGAGAGACCCACCAAAGAAACACCCTACAACAATCAAAACCCAATTACACCCAGAAAGCCAACATAAACAGCATAAAAGGCATCCCAAGAGCATCAAGTTCAGGAGATCAAGGAGACTGCCCCAGTGATTCTCACAAGTCTCCTACCATGGAAATTCATAACACAAACTCAGGGAGTCAAAACAGATCAATGTAGAAGAAGAAGCAAACACGAAGAGTCTCACAAATATTGGAAAGACAAAGAAACGACCACCAAATGAAAGGAAAGGAGGGATCCTCAGAAAGAATGCTAAATGAAATAGACGTAAGTCAACTAACAGATACAGAGTTCAATATAATGGTGATAAGGAAATTCAATGAGCCCACTTAGAATTACCAAAAACTCCAGTGAAACTAAGAGGAACTTACTGCAAACTATATCAACATGAAAAAAGAAACAGAAAATATCAATAAGAGCCAAGAAGAAATGAAGAATACAATTTCTAAATTGAAGAATGCAGTAGAAGGAATCAAAAGCAGGCTAGATGAAGCAAAGGACCAAAACAATGAGCTAGAGGACAAGGTAAAAAAAAAAAAATCCCAGATAGAGCAAGAAAAGAAAAAAAGACTCAAAAAGAACAAAGAGATGTTAAGGGAACCAAATGTATGTCAAAAGGAAACATAATAATATCTGAACAATAGGGTTACCAGAAGGAGAAGCAAAAGAGCAAGTGATAACTTTTTCAAAAAGTAAAGGGTAGAGATCATGCAAATGCAGGAAGCACAGAGGGTTCCAGTCAAGAGAATCATAAAGAGGCCCACACCAAGACACGTCATAATTAAAATGGCAAAATCCCAAGACAAAGAGAGAATCTTAAAGGCAGCAAAGGAGAAACAGGAAGTAATAACAAGAGAGCCCTGATAAGGCTGATAGCTGACTTCTCAATGGAAATGCTATAAGCCAAAAGGGAATGGCAAGAAATATTCCAAGTAATAAAAAGCTAAGGCCTGCAACCAAGACTACTTTACCCAGTAAAGTTCTCAATTAAAATTGAAGGCAAAATAAGGAGTTTCCCAGACAAAAGAAGCCCAAAGAATAACCTCCACCATCCAGCAATGTAAGATATGCTACAGGGACTACTTTAAAAAAGGGGAAAAACAGTGAGAGATAGGAACACAGGTACAAAAAGAGTAAAATGGCAATAAGTACCTATCAATATTAACCTTAAATATAAATGGCTTAAATACTCCAATCAAAAGACATAGAGCAGATGAATGGATAAGAAAATATGACCCACACATATGCTGTCTACAAGAGACCCACCTCAGAATAAAAGACCTACACAGGCTGAAAGTGAAGGGTTGGGAAAATATTACAAGCAAATGGACAGGAAAGGAAGCCAGGGTAGCAATTCTCTTACCACACAAAATAGACTTCAGGACAAGAGCCATAAAAAGAGACACAGAAGGACATCTCATAATACTCAAGAGAGTAATCCATCAAGAAGACAGAAACATTATAAACATATATTCACCCAATATAGGAGTACACAAATATATAACAAAAATCTTGGAGGACTTCAAGAAAGATAAAAACAGAAACACACTTATATTAAAGATTTTAACACCTCACTGTCAAAAATGGATAGATCTTCCAAACAAAACATCAACAAGGATATTGTGGAATTAAACAATATCTTAGATCAAATGAGCTTAACAGATATATATAAAGAGAGCAAGAACATTTCATCCCAAAGAAGCAAAGTACACATTCTTTTCAAAGACACATGGAATATTTTCAAAGATAGACCATGATAGGACATGATAGTACATAAAACAAGCATCAACAAATTCAAGAAAATTGAAATCATATCAAGCATCTTCTTGGAACACAAGGTACTGAAACTAGAAACCAACTGCAAGGAAAAAATTAAAAAACACTCAAATTCATGGATACTGAATACCACTGTACTAAACAATGAGTGGATTAATAATGAAACCAAGGAAGAGATCAAAAAGTTTCTGGAAACAGCCCTGGCTGGTGTAGCTCAGTGGATTGAGAATGGGCTGGGAACCAAAGTGTCCCAGGTTTGATTCCCAGCCAGGGTACGTTCCTGGGTTGCAGGCCATAACCCCCAGCAACCACACATTGATGTTTCTCTCCCTCTCTCTCTCTCTTTCTCTCTCTCCCCCCCTCCCTTCCCTCCCTAAAAGTAAATAAATAAAATCTTTAAAAAAAATCTGTTAAAAAAAAAAGTTTCTGGAAACAAAGAAAATGAACACACAACAGTCCAAATCTTATGGGACACACAGCAAAGGCAGTCCTGAGAGAGAAGTTCACAGTGATACAGGCCTGTCTAAAAAAGATAGAAACATCTCAGATAAACAACCTAAGACTACATCTACAACAACTGAACAAAGACGGGAGCAAATATAAGGCAATAATCAAAATCAGAGCACAATTAAATGACACAGACACAGAAGGACAATGCAAAGGATCGATAAATTCAGGAGCTGATTCTTTGAAAAGATAAACAAAATTGGTAAGCCTTTAAGCAGACTCATCAAGAAAAAAGAGAGAGGACTCAAATAAACACAATCAGAAATGAAAGAGGAGAGATTACAACTGACACCACAGAAATACAAGGAATTGTAAGAAATTACTATGAAGGCCCTTGGCTGGCGTAGCTCAGTGGATTGAGCGCAGGCTGCGAACCAAAGTGTTGTAGGTTTGATTCCCAGTCAGGGTACATGCCTGGGTTGCAGGCCATGACCCCCAGCAACCAGACATTGATGTTTCTCTCTATCTATCTATCTCCCTCCCTTCCCTCTCTAAAAATAAATAAATAAAATCTTTTAAAAAATTGAAAAAAAGAAATTACTATGAAGAACTATATGCCAAGAAATCTGAAAATGTAGGTGAAATGGACAAATTTCTAGAAAAAAAAATAATCTTCCAAAGCTGAATGAAGAAGAAGCAGCCTGAACAGGCCAGTAATAGCTAGAGAAATCCAAGCAGTAATCAAAAAACTTCTGGCACACAAAAGCCCTGGACTGGATAGTTTCACTAGAGAAATTTGGAAAATATTTGAGGAAGAACTAACCCCTATTCTTCACAGACTATTCCCAAAACTCCCAAAGTCTTTTTATGAAGCCAGCATCATCCTAATCCCAAAACCAGAGAAAGACACAAAAAAGAAAGAAAACTACAGGCCAATATCTCTGATGAACATAAATGCTAAAATTGTCAACAAGATATTGCCAAACCACATCCAGCAATACATTAAAATGATCATACACTATGACCAAGTGAGATTCTTCCCAGGGATGCAAGGATGGTACAATATTCACAAATCAATAAACGTAATACATCACATCAAAAAAAGAAAAAACAAAATTCACATGATCATATCAATATATTTGGAAAAGGCATTTGATAAGGTCTAGCCCCCATTTATGATAAAAACACTCAGCAAGTAGGAGTAGAGGGAGAATACCTCAAAACAATAAAGGCCATGCACAAGATACCTACAGCCAATATCACACTCATCAGTCAAAAACTATAAGCTTTCCCAATAAGATCAGGACAAGACAACAATGTCTGCTTTCACCACTCCTATTCAACATAGTATTCAAAGTCCCAGCCACAGTGATCAGGCAAGAAAAAGAAAAGACATCTAAGGTGGAAAGGAGGAAATAAAGCTGTGACAGTTTGCTGATGACATGATAGTATACATAGAAAACTCTATAGACTCTACCAAAACACTGCTTGACCTAGTAAATAAATTTTTTCAAAATGGCAGGATACAAAGTCATTATTCAGAAGATGAAGGCATATTTTTGTACACCAACAATGAAATATCAGAAACAGAAATCAGGGGGGAAATCCCATTTGCTATAGCAACAAGAAAAAGAAAGTACTAGGAATAAACCTAACCAAGGAAGGAAAATACCTGTACTCAGAAAACTACACAATACTAAGGAAAGAAATTAAGGAAGACACAAATAAATGAAACCATGTGCCATGTTCATGGATTGGGAGAATTAACATCATCAAAATGTCCATACTACACAAAGCAATTTATAGATTCAACACAATCCCTACTAAAACATCAATGACATATTTCACAGATATAGAAGAAACATTTCAAATAGTTATATGGAACCACAAATGACTCCAAATAGCTGCAGAAATTTTGAAAAAGAAGAACAAAATAGGAGGGATCATAATACCTGATATCAAACTGTATTACGAGGCCATGGTAATCAAAACATATGGCACTGATATAAGAACAGATACATAGATCAATGGAAGAGAATAGAGAACCCAGAACTAAACCCAAGTCTCTATGGCAAATTAATATTTAAAAAGTCTCTATGACAAAAGCATAAAATGTAGTAAAAGTAGCCTCTTCAGCAAATGGTGTTGGGAGATCTGGACAGCTATATGAAAAAAAATGAAATTGGACCACCAACTTATGGCATACACAAAAATAAACTCAAGATGGATAAAAGACTTAAATATAAGTCATGACACCATAAAAGTCCTGGAGGAGAACATAGGCAGGAAAATCTCAGATAATCCATGCAGTAATATTTTCACTGGGATGTCCCCTAGAGCAAGGAACTTAAAGGAAAGAATAAATGAATGGGATCTCAACAAAATAAAAAGCTTCTGCACAGCTAAAGAAAACATCAGCAAAATGAAAAGGGAACCAGAGTATGGGAAAATATATTTGCAAATGATACCTCAGACAAGGGTTTGATCTCCAACATATATAAAGAACTCACACAAATCCACTCCAGGAAGTCAAGCAACCAAATTAAAAAAATGGGCAAAGGGCCTGAACAGAGCCTTCTCCAAGGAGGACATACAGAAGACCCAGAGATATATGAATGGATGCTCATTAGCATTAGCCATCAGAAAGATGCAAATTAAAACCACAATGAGATACCACATCACATTGATCAGAATGGCCATCATAGCCAAATCAACAAACAACAAATACTACCAAGGTTGTGGAGAAAAGCCAACCCTAGTACACTGTTGGTGGGAATGTAGACTGATTGAGCCACTGTAGATAACCATAAGGAATTTCCTCAGAAAACTAAATATTGAACAGTGATTTGACTCAGCAATTCCATTGGTGGCCTGCCTATACACTAAGAATCCAAAAATACCAATTCAAAAGAATGTATGCACCCCAATGTTCATAGCAGCACAATTTACAATAGCCAAGTCCTGGAACCAATCTAAGTGCCCATCAGTAAATGAGTGGATCAGAAACTGTGGTACATTTACACAATGGAATACTGCACAGCAGAAAGAAAGGAGGAGCTCCAACCCTTTGCGAACAGCTTGGATGGATGTGGAGAGCATTATGCTAAGTAAAATAAGTCAGGCAGTGAAAGACAAATACCGTATAATCTCACCTATAAATGGAACTGAATCAACAACAACAACAACAAAATGAGCTAAATAGAACTAGAGACATGGAAATAAAGAACAAACTGACAGTAACCAGAGGGGTAGGGAGAGTGGGATGACGGGGTTAAGAATGGGAAGGGTCAAGTCAAGGAATATGTATGAAGGACCCATGGATAAAGAGAAGAGGTGCAGAGAATTGAATAGAAGGTGAGAATGGGTGGAGTGGGGGATAGTAAAGGGCAGGGGAATGTAGACAACTGTAACTGGACAACAAAAAGGAAGAAATAATAAGGGAGATAATCATAAAAATAAAATTAAAATGTTACACATATAAAAAAGACAATACAAAATCAAATCTTTTAAAAGGTATTAGATTAGTAAATCAACCAGAAATGAAAATACCAGAATCTGAGGATGAAGGAAAGCACACTGAGATGGGTTCAACCCAGAGGGGTTTTTCCTTTAGGACGTTTCACATTTCATAAGTGACATGGGGCTCAGAAGCTCAATAGCCAAGCAGAAAGCAGTGACTACAGTTGGATTGGAAAACTGACCTGAGCCTCATGTAGTCCCATGAGACTATGAAATTGAATGTGGACATTTGGACTCTAAGTCATTTAGCTGAGGATAGTCCAAGAGACCACAGAAAAGGGGAGTGTTTTGAAATGTGAAAAACTATCTGCCCACACTTTCTATTAAGACATATACTTATCTTTAGGCAGAGGGGTTAAGAAAGCTAGAGGAAAGAAATAGATAAGAGACATGATCAGAGCTTTTGGCAGTCTCTCTGGACTGAAAAGATAAGTGGAACTTCTAGGCCCACCAAAGTACTCTGGTAAACACCCCAAATTCCATTGTAGGAGTAAGAATGAAATACCATAATAGGAATAAAGATATGACAGCTCTCAGAAAATTCTGAAGCCCACTTTTAAACGAGCTCAAACCAGACTGAATAAGGCTCTCTACCCACAATAAATCCTTTGTGGAAGAAAGCCAGTATGAGCCAGAACTTTAAATCATCTGTATAGATTTACTATTTATTTTTAAATATATTTTATTGATTCTGTTTTTCAGTTGCTTCATTTTTTTCTCCCCTTTATTCCCCTCTGCCCTGTACCAACCCTTCCACCAGCATTCCCCCACCATAGTTCATGTCCATGGATCATAAATTTAAGTTCTTTGGCTTCTCCATTTCCCACGCTATTCTAAACCTCCTCTGTCTATATATCTTTTATATATCTTTTCCTCAGCCTCTCCTCTCCCCCTCCCCGCTGATAACCCTCTATGTGATCTCTATTTCTGTGATTCTGTTCCTGTTCTAGTTGTTTGCTATGTTTGTTTTTGCTTTTGTTTTTAGGTTCAGTTGTTAACAATTGTGAGTTTGTTGTCATTTTTCTGTTCATATTTTTGATCATCTTCTTTTTCTTAGATAAGTCCCTTCAACATTTCATATAATAAGGGCTTGGTGATGATGAACTCCTCTAACTTGAGCTTATCTGGGAAGCACTTTATCTGCCCTTCCATTCTAAGTGATAGCTTTGCTGGATAGAGGAATCTTGGATATAGGTCCTTGCCTTTCATGACTTTGGAATACTTCTTTCCAGCCCCTTCTTGCCTGCAAGGTAAGAACTCACCTTTAACTGTAAGATAATCAACAAAAGAAGAAAGCAAACAAAGTATAACCAGAATCATTGAAATTAAGAACAATCTAACAATAGCCACAGGGGAGTGGGGAGGGGACAGTGGGAAGAAGGGTTTTTGAGAACTACTATAAAAGACACATGAACAAAACCAAGGGGAAGGTGGAAGCAAGGGAGGGAGGTGGGTTTGGAGGGGGTGGGGGGCATGGGTGGGGAGAAAATATGGACAACTGTAATTGAATAACAGTAAAATACTTTAAATTTAAAAAAAAGAAATCAGTTAGTCTTATGAGAACTACTTTGTAGGTAACTTTCTCCTTTTCTCTTGCTGCTTTTTAAGATTCTCTCCTTATCTTTAATCTTGGATAATGTAATTATGATGTGCCTTGGTGTGTGCTTCCATGGGTCCAACTTCTTTGAGACTCTCTGAGCTTCCGGGACTTCGTGGAGATCTATTTCCTTCGCCAGATTAGGGAAGTTCTCCATTATTTTTTCAAATAAATTTTCAATTTCTTGCTCTTTCTCTTATCCTTCTGGCACCCCCATGATTTAGATCAGGGGTGTCAAACTCATTTTCACCAGGGGCCACTTCAGCCTCACAGTTGTCTTCAAAGTGCCAAAATAGTTTATTAAGACTGTATAAATGTAACTATTCCTTAACTGTTAAGGAGTTGAAATTACATTGAGCTCTTTGAAGGCAACTGTGAGGTTAATGTGGCCCCGGGGAGGAAATGAGCTTGACACCTCTGATTCAGATGTTGGAACATTTCAGTTGTCCCAAACATTCCTAAGCCTGTTCCCTCTCCTCTCCTCTCCCCTCTCTATCTCTCTCTCTCTCTCTCTCTCTCTCTCTCTCTCTCTCTCTCTCTCTTTTTCTTTTTTTAATTCTTTCTTCATTCTGTTCTGGTTGAATGTTTATTTCTTCCTTCTGCTCCAAACTGTTTATCTGAGTCCTGGATTCCTTCCCATCACTGTTGGTTCCCTGTGCATTTTCCTTTATTTGACTTTGCATAGCCTTCCCTTTTTCCTCTATTTTATGACCATACTCAACCATTTCTGTGAGCTATGAAATTGGGTCTGCCTGATTACCAGTGTTTTGAACACCGCATCTGAGAGGTTGGCTATCTCTTCATCACTTAATTGTATTTTTTCTGGAGATTTGATCTGTTCTTTCATTTGGGCCATATTTTTTTCTCAGTGCACCTGGTATGTAGTAAGGAGCAGAGCTTTAGGTATTCACCATGGTGGGGCAACCCAGGTAGCTGCATTGTAATACTACATGTGGGGGAGGCATTTGATAGGGTACAATGCCACTTGCTCAGGTCTTAACCGGCTTTCAGTCACTTCCTCCACTAACCACAAGCAAATTGTGCCCTGCTGGTGCTTATTCCTAGGTAGGTGGTTTTGTTTATGTTCTAGTTCCCTATGGGCCTCTCCAACAAACTCTCCTGTGAGGCTGGGAATTTTCTTGTCACCTCAAGCCCACAGGATTTTTTACTCAGAGGTTTTGAGGCTTTATTTCCCCATGCTGGAACCCTGTGTTGCATGGTCTGTCTTGCTCCCCAGTTGTTCCTCATGGCTTAGCCACATGCAAATGTGGGGCTGCCCACTCCACCAGCCATCGCCCTGCCCACCCCAGTCCTCTAGTGACCACCTTGCTGTGAGTGCTCTCCACCATGGCTGCCCATTTTCACCACTCCTACCAGTCTGGACAAATGTTTCTTCTTTAACTCTTTGGTTATTGGACTTCCATACAGTTCAATTTTCTGGCAATTCTGATTATTTTCTGTTTTTAAATTTGTTGTTGTCTTTCTTTTCATTGTGTGAGGAGGCAAAGTGTATCTATCTATACCTTCATCATGGCTGGAAGTTTGTGTGCCAGGACTTTTTTGATTACTACTTCGATTTCCTCCACTGTTATCAGTGTATTCAGGCTTTCTGCTTCTTCATTCAGTTTTGAGAGATTATATTTTTTAGAAATTTGTCTATTTCACACTGATTTTCAAATTTATTGGCAAATAAATAGTTGTATGTAATAATTTCTTACAATTCCTTGTATTTCTGTGGTATAGCTTGTAATCTTCCCCTTTCATTTCTGATTTTGTTTAGTTCAGTTCTTTCTCTTTTTTCTTGATGAGTCTGCTTCAAGGCTTGTCAATTTTGTTTATCTTTTCAAAGAACCAGCTCCTGGATTTATTGACCCTTTGTATCATTGTTTTAGTCTCTGTGTCATTTAACTCAGCTATGATCTTGGTTATGTGTTTCTTTCTACTCTCTCTGGGCTTTGTTTGTTGTTCCTGCAGTTGTTGTAGATGTAGGATTAGGTTGTTTATTTGAAATGTTTCTATCTTTTTAGGACAGGCCTATATTGCTATCAACTTCCCTCTCAAGACTGCCTCTTCTGTGTCCCATAAGATTTGGACTGTTGTGTGTTCATTTTCTTTGTTTCCAGAAACTTTTTGATTTCTTCCTTGATATCATTCTTAATCCACTCATTGTTTAATACAATGGTATTTAGTCTCCATGAATTTGAGTGTTTTTGAATTTTTTCCTTGCAGTTGGTTTCTAGTTTCAGTACCTTATAGTCAAAGAAATGGTAGATATGATTTTAATTTTCTTGAATTTGTTGAGGCTTCTTTTGCGTTCTACTATGTGGTCTATCTTTGAAAATATTCCACATGTGTTTGAAAAGAATGCACTTTGCTTCTTTAGGATGAAATGTTATATACATATATAAAGTCCATTTGATCTAGGACATCATTCAATGCCACAATATCATCGTTGATATTTTGTTTGGAAGCTGTATTCATTTTTGATAGTGGGGTGTTAAAATCCCCTAGGATAAGTGTGTTGCTGTCTATATCTTTGTTGAAGTCCTCCAAAATTTTTCTTATATATTGGGTGCTCCAGTGTTGGATGCATATATGTTTTTTGTGGGTTTTTTAAATTATTTTCTTTTAGAATTTTCTTTTTTTTTAAAGATTTTATTTATTTATTTTCAGAGTGGGAAGGGAGGGAGATAGAGAGAGAGAAACATCAATGTGCAGTTGGTGGGGGTCATGGCCTGCAACCCAGGCATGTACCCTGGCTGGGAATCGAACTTGCGACACTTTGGTTCGCAGCCCGCGCTCAATCCACTGAGCCACACCAGCCAGGGTGGGTGCATATATGTTTACAATGCTTATGTCTTCAGGATGGATTCTTCCCTTGAGTATTATGAAGTGTCCTTCTGTGTCTCTTTTTATGGCTTTTGTTTTCAAGCCTATTTTGTCTAATAAAATATTGCTACACCAGCTGTTCTTTTGCTGTCCATTTTCTTGGAATATTTTTTTTCTAACCCTTCACTTTCAGTCTGTGTAGGTCTTTTGTTCTGAGATGGGTCTCTTGTAGGCAGCATATATGAGGTCATGTTTTCTTATTCATTCAACTATCCTGTCTTTGATTGGAGTATTAGGTACTCATTAATTGCCATTTCCCCACTTTCTGCCTGTGTACCTCTCTCTCTTTTTTTTCTTCTTTTGTTAAAGCAGTCCCTTTAGCATCTCTTGCAGCACTGGTTTGGTGGAGGTATATTCTTTGAGCCTTCTTTTGTCTGGGAAACTCCTTATTTCACCTTTCATTTTAAATGAGAGACTTGCTGTGTATTCTTGGTTGCAGGCCTTAGCTTTTCATTACTTGGAATATTTCTTGCCATTCCCTTCTGGCTTGTAGCATTTCCATTGAGAAGTCAGCTGCTAGCCTTATTGGGGCTCCCTTATATTTTAGTCCCTGTTTCTCCCTTGCTGCCTTTAAGATTCTCTCTTTGTCTCTGAATTTTACCATTTTAATTATGATGTGTCTTGGCATGGGCCTCTTTGGGTTCATCTTGATTGGAAGCCTCTCTGCTTCCTGGACTTGTGTGACCTTTTCTCTCATCAAACTAGGGAATTTTTCTATCATTATTTTTTCAATTTTTCTAGCCCTTACTCCTCTTCTCCTCCTTCTGGTATCCCTATTATATGGATATTATTATGTTTCATGTTGTCCTGCAGCTCCCTTTATCCATTTTTGCATCATCTTTCCTTTTCTTGCTCTTTCTGGGAAAGAGCATTTTTTTCTACCTTGTCCTCCAGCTCATTGTTTTGATCCCCCTTAATCTAGCCCCCTTTTGATTCCTTCTACTGTGTTCTTCAATTCAGAAATTGTGTTCTTCATTTCTTCTTGGCTCTTGTTGACAGTTTCTATGTCCTTTTTCATGCTGATATTGTTCATGGTAAGTTCTTTGTATCTTCCCTCTAGTTCTTTGTAATTCTCACTGAGCTTTCTTCTAAACATTGTTTTTGCACTCAATGTCTGATAGTTTACTTGCCTCTATTTCATTTACCACTCTTTGTGGGGATTCCTACTATCCTTTTGATTGAGAGTTGTTTCTTTGTCTCCCCACTGTAGAGAAGACTCTTCTTGTTTGTTTCTGCTTCTCAAATTGATCTTCTTTGATTCCCTGTCTTTGTGGTATGAATCCTATGGTAGGAGATTTGTTGGATTCAGTGGTACAGTCTCCTTGATCTCCTGTACTTGATGCTCTTGGGATACCCCTTATGCCCTTTATGTTGGATTTCTGGATGTAATTGGCTTTTGATTATTGTTGGGTCATTCTTTGGTGGGTCCTTCTCTCCAGTTGGTTGACTGAGGGTCACTCTGACCACCATGTCTTGTATGCTGTTGTGCAGTTGCAGCCAGGTTGTGCTAAAGCTGATTCTTCTGTCTGTCTGAGGTTATAAGGCTTCTCTCGCGCTATTGTTCAATTGGTTTTTCCAGGTGATTTCCCCACAATTTAGTTGTAATTCCAAATTGATCCTGGGAGGAAGTTAGTGTGCCTTCTACTCAGTCCTCTGCCATCTTGGATCCCTTCAGAAATGGATGGATTTAATTAAACAAACAGAAAAAAAGATGGCAAATAATATAAATTAAGAAATATATAAAAGTCTGTGAGCAAGTATTTCTAAAACCTATGGTAGACAGGGAGTTAATACCATTGTTTAGAGAACTATTAAAAACCAAAAGAATAAAATCTCAATATAAATATAAACTGAGGAATTAAGTGGGTAGTTTTAAAATAAAGAAAAAATAATGGGCAAAAAAATATTTTCATTAGTAATTAAATAAGTGTAAATTTAAAAAACATTGAGATACCATTTTTCACCTTTCATTCATATCATAAATATCTGTTTAGCATCTTCTACCTGTGGAGTCTATATATATCCCAGGAACTTGAAATCTAGAAGTGAACTGACAGTCTGTGTTCTTACTGGTGAGAAAATCAAGGCTCAGAGAATTTAAGTAACTTGCCCCAGGTCACACAGCTAGTTAAAGCAGGGCTGAGTGTGAATGCTGCACTCTTGCTCCTAACAGCCCTAACTGACTATTTTTATTTAGCTGAAGCTGAGACCTTCCTCTTTGGGCCTCCAGTCCATGTGGGCCTCCGGAACTAGCCTGAAGAGGGAGGGAATGTCCATCCCCAGTCACTCAACAGCCAAATAAGGAGTCAAACACCCACAAGAAGATCCTTGCCCAGCCCAGTGTGGACCAGGACCCAGGAGGCAGACTTAGCAGTTCAGGCCCCTTCCTTACCTGACATATAGCCTCTTCCTGCCTTTCAGGCTTCAGCTCTAGAGGCACAGGTCTCCATTTAGCCCCTGCCTTCTCCTGGCTGTGGCCTTCCTAAGAGACCTGGCCTCCCTGAGTATTGGCATCCTCCTCTGTAAAGAGGGTTAATGATGGATATGACCACAGAATTTCTGTGCTGTGGACTCATTGAAGGAGAGTGCTTTTGTGCAGCACCAGCCAGTAGAGCTAGTTCTTGTCTGAGATATGGCATGGGGCTCTGAGTCTACTACCAACTGCCACTTCTACTGCTTTCAAGGGGAGCCCACATTTGCTACTCTGTGCATCCTGCCTGACATCATTGTGGGTGCAGCCTTGATAAGGCCTTACTGCCAGCCCAGGCCTTCAGCCAGGTAAACATCCTGGTGTACCACACAAATGTGAAATGACCCCATGCCCCTGCAGCTGTCAAAGAACAGTTCAGAGATATTGTGGGTTTTGTCCCACACCACCACAGTAAAACAAATATCACAATGAAGCAAGTCACATGAATTTGGGGTCTTTTAGGGCATATAAAAGTTATGTTGTACTACATTGTAGTCAGTGCACAATAACATCATGTCTAAAAATATTGTGTACATACCTTAGTTTAAACATATTTTATTGCAAAAAAAATGTTAACAGTCATTAAGCCTTCAGCAAGTCATAATCTTTTTCCTGGTGGGGGGTGGGGTCAGTCCTCAAGGTTGTTGGTGCTGACTGATCAGGGTGGTTGTTGGTGAGGGTTGGGGTGGCTGTGGGAATATCTTAAAATAAGACAATAAAGTTCAATGAGTCAATCAACTCTTCCTTTCACAAAAGACTTCTCTGTGGCATGGGATGCTATTTGATAGCATTTACCCTGTAGAACTCCTTTCAAAATTGAACTCAATCCTCTCAAACCTTGTCATAGCTTTATCAACTAAGTTTATGTGATATTCTAAATCACTTGTTACCATTTCAACAATCTTCACAGCATCTTCACCAGGATTCAATTCCATCTCAAGAAACCACTTTCTTTGCTCATCCAGAAGCAGCAACTCTTCATCATTAAAGTTCTATCATGAGATTGCAGTGATTCAGTCACAATTTCAGTCTCCACTTCTAATTCTGTTGCTATTTCCACCACATCTGTATTTACTTCCTCCATGAAAGTACTGCACCCCTTAAAGTCATCCATGAGAGTTGGAATCAACTTCTTTCAATTAACTCCCATTAATGTTGCTATTTTGACTTCTTCCCATGAATCACAAATGTTTTTAAATGACATCCTGCATGGTGAATACTTTCCAGAAAGATTTACTTTGCCCAGGTCCATCAAAGGATTCACTATCTATGACAGCCATAGCTTTATGAAATGTATTTCTTAAATAATAAGACTTAGAAATTTAAATTACTCCTTGATTCATAGGCTACAGAATGGATGTTGTGTTAGCAGCATAAAAACAGCATTAATCTGCCCTGGCTGGTGTGGCTCAGTGGATTGAGTTCTAGCCTGTGAACCAAGAGGTTGCTGGTTTGATTCCCAGGCAGGGCATGTGCCTGGATTGTGGGCCAGGTCCCCAGTGGCAGGGCACATGAGAGGCAACCACACATTGATGTTTCTCTCCTTCTCTTTTTCCCTCTCTTATCCTCTTTTTTAAAAATAAATAAATAAAGTCTTTAAACAACAACAACATTAATATCATTGCCCATCTCCATCAGAAATCTTTGGTGATCAAGTACATTGTCAATGAGCAGGAATAATTTAAAAGAAATCTTTTTTTTTCTGAGCAGTAGGTCTCAACAGTGGGCTTAAGATATTCAAACCATGTTATAAACAGATGTGTTGTCATCCAGGATTTGTTGTTGCATTTACAATGCACACGCAGAGTAGATTTAGCATGGTTTTTAAGGGCCCTAGGATTTTTGGAGTGGTAGATGAGTATTGGCCTCAACTTAACATCACAGCTGCATGAACCCCTAACAAGAGAGTCAGCCTGTTTTTTGACTCTTTGAAGATAGGCATTGACTTCTCCTTTCTAGTTATGAAAGTCCTAGGTTGCATTTTCTTCCAATATGAGACTGTTTCATATACATTGAAAATCTGTTTTTACTATAGCCACCTTCACTTATTACCTTATTTCTATCTCCTGAATAAATCACTACAGCTTCTACATCAGCACTTGCTGCTTCATCTTGAACTTTGATGTTATGGAGACAACTTCTTTCCTCAAACCTCATGAACCAAACTCTGGTAGCTTCAGATGTTTCTTCTGAAGCTTCCTTGCCTCTGTCGGCCTTCATAGAATAGAAGACAGTTAGGATCTTGGTCTGGATGAGGTTATAGCTTAAGGGAATGTTGTGGTTGGTCTGATCTTTTATATAGACCACTAAAACTTTCTCCATATCAGCAATAAGACTGTTTCACTTTCTTATCAGACTGTTTCACTTTTTAATCATTCATGTGTACATTGGAATAGCACTTTTAACTTCCTTTGCATTCCCAATTTGGCTAACTGTTTGGCACAAGAGACCTACCTTTCAGCCTATCTCAGCTTTCAACATGATTTCCTCACTAAGCTTAATTGTTTCTACCTTTTGATTTAGAGTCAGAGTGATGTGACTATTTTTTTTTCACTCAGACACTTATTAGAGGCCATTATAGGGAAATTAATTGGCTTCATTTCAATATTGTTGTGTCTCTGGGAATAGGGAGGTTTGAGAATATGAAGAGAAGAGATTGGAAGTGGGGGAGAGCAGTTGATGGAACAGTCAGGACACATACATTTATCAATTAAGAGTGCTGCTATAGTACCCCAAAATAATTACAATGGTAACATCAGAGGTCACTAATCACTGATCACCATAACAAATATAATTAAAAAGTTTGAAATATTACAAGAATCACCAAAATGTGGCACAGAGACACAAAGTGAGCAAATGCTATTGAAAAAATCATGTTGGTAGACTTGCTCCAGAGTTGCTACAAAAAACATCTCCATAACACAATAAAGTGAAGTACAATAAAGTCTATAGATGCTATGGCTGTGGGCCAGACTCCCTGCATGCCCACCACCCCTCTTTTGGTGCCCAGAGAGTGATGTTGCCCTTTCATTGGCTACTCAGAACACCTGAGCCAGACTGTATCTCATTACCATAAAAGGCTCCTTTTTAAAGGAGGCTGGTAAAGAGGGGAAGGGAGAGAAATAAACATTCCCACTTGGATTTTAAAAAGGTGGTCACTGCAGAACTTGAAGAAAGTGCTATGGCCAGTCAGGTTCCCAGCTGCTTGTACTGGAGGCAGAGGGGCAGTGCCTGCTAGGGCCTGGTCTCTGGGACAGATGAGCCCTTTCCCCACAGTGATGCTGGGGCAGGCAGTCCATACAAGACGTAGCCTCTTTGAAACCCAACCCTCTCCATGGAGCCATCAGTGTCCCGACTTTGTGTGCCCACTCATGGTTCAGACTTCATTAGAATAGGCCCTGTGGCCCTGCCCAGGAAAGAAGCCTCTACCAGAAAATTCATCTGACTTGTCACACTGACTTAAATCTATGAGAAGGGTGACCTGTAATAACATTTAAGATTAATGGAGTTAATAAGAGCCAGGCCAGATAAGAGAGTAGGTAGAGCCTTATGTCCAGGAAGAATAGCTGGCAAGAGGGGGAAATACACCTCCCCGGTGAGTTCCACAGAGAAGTACATATAAGGGCAAACCACCTAGTGAGAGGTGACCAGCTAAGCACAAAGAGGCATGAGCTGGTCACAAATCTGAACCAAGAGTTAAGACTAACAGGAGGGCCACCCCCATATCTGCAAAGTCATCAGGGCCCCTGGTCAGACCCTCCTTCACTTCCCATACCCTACTCAAGCTGGCTCATGGAGCTGCGGTGGGGGCAACGGCAACAAACACCACAGTCCTGGGGGCTCATCTCTGTCTATTGCTTTTAACCCTTAAATTTACTATGCCCCTGAAGGAATATTCCCATCAGTACCTATTTCCAAAGTGCTCCCACTGCCCTCCCTGGTAGCTCCCCCTAACTGAGCTGGGTTGGAGCCCTTTGTGGGAGGAAAAAACAATAATATAAATCTGAGATGAGGTCCTGCTTGGAGCTAGATGCCCTCACCTCTTACCTCACCCTATCCACTCAGGCTTTGCGAGCCTGACTTTGCTCTGGAATTTCTAAAGATGTGTTCCTTTAGGGGAGGTCCCAAGAATAATATAAGAAAGAAAACAATGACCTCGGGATAACATTATGCCTGTCCATGTCTCACTAAGCTAACAGAATATGCCCTTGCCCTGTCAACAACCCTGCTGGCAGGATGCTTACAGGGAGAGGGGGAGCTTTGCTGCCTACTCCGTGGTCCAGATGGGGAGGGAGAACCAGAACAATATTGCCACTGCCAGACAAGGCATCCAGGCCAGCAAGCAAGCCAAGTGGGTCCCTGCCCAACTACCCACAGACAGGGCAGGGCCAAGCTCCCAGGTATCAGTGGTCACCCAGCTAGGCTCTGCAGGGCCAGGGTAGTGGAAGGACCACACCAGTTTCCCCTGTGGACCACAATTAGGTCACAAACTTCAGCTTTTGGGGGTGGGTGGAAGATAAGGGCCATGTTATTTATATCTGAATTGTTCTGATTCTCCTAAATTGATTTACACTCCCACTCCCCGCCAAAGGATTTAAGGAGACTAAAATCCAACAAGAGAGAACACAAAGAAAAGTGAGGAGGAAGAGATGAAAAGGAGGTCCAGCCTATTCAGAAAGGCAGTGCAGGGTGCTGCTCAGGAGGTTCTGCTAGACCCTCCAGCCACTGCCCACTGTCTTCCATCGGTCAGGACAAGCAGAGAGTCCTCCAGAGCGAGAGAACTCCTGTACGCAGTTCTGAGCTTCCCTTCCCTTTGTCTGGCATGCCCTGCCCTTCAAAGTTCAGGTAAAGATGGGGCAGCAGGAGCCCCAGTGACTCCAGTGAACTCTTAAAGCCTGAGACCTTCAACCCACAAAACAACCACCCTGTGAAGACAAAGGGCAGGCCTCTGTGCTGGGCTGGGGCAGGCCTCACAGAGCCTGAGTAGTCCTGCTGGAGGGGCACCCGGCCATGGAGACTGCCCTGCGGCGGGAAAGAGTGGGCGACAGCTCCCTGGAGGAAGCCTTACATAGGTGAGCCTGCCGTTCCAGCAGACAGGGCAGAGGGTACTGTGAAGGCACAGGAAGGACCAGCTAGGTGTCTAACAGGGAAACCTCAGAAGAAGTGAACCTGAACAGAGAGGATGACGCTGGTGAAACCAGAGTGGCCACGAGTCGCCCCCCCCCCCCGCCCCCAACCCTCCACCTCGGTCCTGAGGGGCCAGCTACCAGAGTCTGGGCTGACGCTCACATCCCCAGGACCCGTCCCTAGGGTGGGTCTGCTCAGAAGTGACACGGATTCTGCAGCTATTCAGATTCTCCTGGAAAAACTTGCCCCCAAATCAACCCGATCTCTCGCCCCACGTGGGAAGCATGGTCACCCTTGGAGGAGGTTCTGAGGACAGACTCAGCCGCCCTCCTCCCCTTCGGAAACCACAACTGGCGACAGACGGAAAGAGAAAGAGGGAACGCATTGTGGAAAAACCCCCGTCTCGCAAAAATACCCCCAAACTCGGGAGCAGGCTTGGACCGTGGTGCTGCCCCCGCATGCCCTTCTGCGGGACTGCAGCCCAGGAGGGAGGGACTCGCGGGTTGATCTCCTGGTTCTCAGACCGTGAGGGAATATGAGGGAGGGAAAACTTACATTTGGATTCTGAGGCTATTTTAAATTTAAAACAAATTACCTTTCATTCCTAAAGCCAAATTTCATCGCTGCTTGCCTTTCTCTGGAGAAGAAGTATAATGACTTGCTTTTATTTTATGACTTCCTCGCCTTGTTTTCTTTTTCTTTGGCATTAAGTTAAAGACCATACACACATTAAAGAATTTATGAAGTGGATATTCACGAGAAAAAGTCACAGAGCAGAAGAGCAGCAATTGCTTCTACCTGAACTCTGAAAACAGTCAGGGCTGGGTGCTGCCTCCAGCAAACAGTTAGACCTAGTTATGTTCATATACAATCTTAGGACCAAGGGTAGCCTTATACTACTCAGTACTGTGTGGTTGGCTGTGGTCTGCGACCTCGCTTCAAATTCACAACTGCCCTTTAATGTGCATGTTTATGCCAGTTTTACAGGGAATGGATTAGGAATAACTCATCTACAGTAGTTCTGAATGAAGAGCAGCCTCAATTGTGATTTACCACTTGGTAAAGAATTGTCATCTAAGGATGCCTTGTGGTTGACCGAGGGCAGCTCTGCCCTACAGGTGTGGGCTTCTGCCTCCAGGCTGATAAAAGATGACTCCCCAGGACTCAGCCTAAAGAAGAGTCAGGTGACTGAAGACAGAGATGGGCATCTCCTAGCTCACTCCTGCCTGTGCCAGCACCACTCCTGGCAAGAAGGAATCATCAAAGGGAGGTCTGATCAGGCTGACACAGGCTTCCTGGGCCAGGGGGAGTTTTAAAGCAGCTACGGATGACCCGGGCTTTGGGACCCTAGAACACATCAAGAATACCCACCCCCACCCCACCCCCAGCAGCTCTAAATCATTGTGAATTGTGTTCAGGACACTGTGCCTTTCTGTCGGGAGTGGCTGTTCCTTCAGCCCCATTTGACAATCAAATGTTCCCATCTTAGTGGATTTTGGATGCTGGGTGACTTTTTCAGTTCTCTGGGTTTCCTTCCAGGAGGACTTTCTGGTGCGATTTAGTATAATTTTAACAGTTTTACTGTTTAAACAGTTTATTATTGACACAATAAACCCTCGCAAACCCTCTCCCCATGCTTTCAGGAACCACAATAAAAGGAAACCAAGGATTCTAGGCATGGAATGGTTGAACCCAGGCATGGCAGCTGTTTTCCCTCTAGAGACCACTCTGGCCTGAGTCAAAACACTAGGACCACCCCTAATGACCACGCTGAAATTCCACGCAGGACATTTTTACAACTCAGCCACCAGCAGGGAAGGGCCCTGGAAGCCCTGCACGGGGTCCCAGCTGGAAGATGGATTTTTCTGTGTGCGCTCTCGCAATTTTTAAATATTGGCTCAACTTTCTACAACTTTTTCATTGAGGTTGTAACAATAGCGGAGAAAAAATGCATAGAGCTGGCTGAAAAGTATCTGCGGGCACGTAAGCATCTCTCCACGAGGGGCCGAGGCTCTTTGTCCCAAATCCACAGGGTGGGTTTGGGAGTGGTCCCAACCCTTCCTTCTCTCCTTGGCCCTTGCCTGCCGCCCAGCTAGCGCAGTGCTTTTGACCCTCACCGCCCCCAGGTCCCTCCAAGTTCAGCCGGCCTTCTGTCGTTCAGATCTTTACAGTTCCCCTGAGTGCAGGTCAAATGCCCCCTCCGTAGAAGTGGGGCAGGAGATCTTTCATCCCCCAGCTTAGATCCGCGGGAGAGGAGGACCCAGGTCCAGAGGCACCCTCCCACCTAGAAGGGCCGCCGCTCCCGGGTTCCACGTCCCCCAGTCGCTCCCCAGGCCTCTGCGCACGGGAATCGGTTCCCAGTAAGTAGCATCCCGCCACGGCCAGAGTAGGTCCAAGCGGGGAGCCTGGGCCTACTGCCCACCGAGCTCTGGGGGTGGAGCCGAGGACCCGCGCGGGCGGTAACGGCAAAGAGTCGCCGCGGGGGCGGGCTGAGGGCGGGGCAGGCGGACTGCGGTGCCGCGGCTCCGCGCAGGGCTGCGCAGTCCCTGCGCGGCGCAGAACCAATGCCCACTGGGGTGCGGGCTGAGGCCGGGCTGGAGTTCTGCCGGAGCCCAGCCTGGGGTGGGCCCTGGGGGTCTGGGGAGCCGAGAGCAGCGGAGAACAGTCATGGCGCCGCACAGAACTAGGGAAGGAGACTCTGCAGGAAGCTTGGCGCTGAGTAGCTAGGCCGGGCCAGAGTGCGGGCAGCTGAGATAGCTGCTTCCGCGCCCCCTGCCCCCGCAGGCCCCGAGCGCAGTCTGCTGGCGATGGTGACACATGCGGCGACGGCGGCGCGCCGGCGGTGGGACCATGGTTGAGCGCGCCAGCAAGTTCGTGCTGGTGGTGGCGGGCTCGGTGTGCTTCATGCTCATCCTGTACCAGTACGCAGGCCCGGGGCTGAGCCTGGGCGCGCCCGGCGGCCGCGGGCCGCCCGACGACCTGGACCTCTTCCCCACGCCGGATCCGCACTACGAAAAGAAGTATTACTTCCCGGTGCGCGAACTGGAACGCTCGCTGCGCTTCGACATGAAGGGCGACGACGTGATCGTCTTCCTGCACATACAGAAGACGGGCGGTACCACCTTCGGCCGCCACCTAGTGCAGAACGTGCGCCTGGAGGTGCCCTGCGACTGCCGGCCTGGCCAGAAGAAGTGCACCTGCTACCGGCCCAACCGCCGCGAAACCTGGCTCTTCTCCCGCTTCTCTACCGGTTGGAGCTGTGGGCTGCACGCTGACTGGACGGAGCTCACTAACTGCGTGCCCGGCGTGCTAGACCGCCGCGACCCCGCCGCGCTGCCCACGCACAGGTGAGGCTAACCAGCTACGCAGGCTAGCAGGACTGAGCGCGTGGCCCAGCTTGTGCGGTGGCTCCATGGGCTGTCCTGGACCCGTTATGCCCCCCTGCCCTCCTCTCCTGCCCTCTGGTGACCCCACTCGCCCCAGCCTCGCTGGATCATCTCCTCCCGCGTTCCAGGTCCTCAGGCCGCCATCCACTAATTTCGCTCTCCCCTCCTGCCTCTGCTTTTCTGGTCTCCTGCTTGGCTCTTCGTACCTGAACTTCCATCCGGTCATCGCGGGCCGGTGTAAAATGAAGCCGGCCCCAGTTATAAGCCCAGGCTGGCCTTGGAATGTCGGGCAGGAAAGTAGGTTCTGTGTGTGTGTAGCCCACCTGGTGTGTTCGCTGTCTTGCGCGGGTCTCATACCCAACCAAATTGGGAAAGTAGTGTGCCTTTCTCCTTGCACCTTTGGAGCCCCCATCCTGTCTTGAGGGGACACGCTGCCAGGGAAGGGTTGTTGGCCTCTGCGTGTGCAGTCAGAACAAAGGCCCCAGTGTGACTTGGACGAGTGCAGGAGGCAGTGCTACTGTGCCAGAACCAGGTGTGAACTTACTCTGAAAAAGGAACAAAAGTGGGCCAACAGCTATGTTGGGGAAGCTGGCTTGGTCTGGGACAGGTGCAACCAGACACCTTCCCTAGGAGCCCCCCATTTCTGTGGAGTTTGGGGACACAGGGCTGACCCGTGTGGGGGACAGCTCTCCTGGGAAGCACTTTGTAGCCAGAAACCTAGGGCAGTGCAGGGTTTCCAGTGGTTAAAGTTGGTTTTTTTCCCCTTCTGTTGGTGTTGGTACTTTGTGGGGCTTTCTTCTGAAGGTGCTTGCTTTTTGTTGATGGTCTATGTTTGCCTTAGGACTTCATTTGCAGACTGGCTGAGGTGGGGAACTGTGTGGCCCGTGTAATCGCATTCGTCCACACTCTGTCAGGAAGGTACAGGCTTTCTAGTGAGTTTGAAAAATGAAAGTTAGGCATCTCACCAGCCTGGAGCTGAGCAATCCATACATTTCTCTCTTCCTGTTCAGCCCTTGTCCTTTTCATGTGACCTTTCCCAACTGTCAAGAACTTGAGGTCTTAGAGCTGGTGGGGGTTGTGGGGGGTTCTTCCCACTTTCCCCTGGCTGTGTTGCCTCCTACAAAAAAAAAAGTAAAAAAGCAGCTCTCAACTGGAGGAATAATATTCCTGGTCTGTGAAAGCCGAAGGGCTCACAGATCCGCTTATCCAGGGCCCCTGAAGCATTTTTTTCCTGCCCACGCTTGGTCTGCTCTGCAGAGATGCACTTTTCCTGGCATGACACCCACACCTCCTTCCCCAGCACCTCCCTGTCCCCCGCGCACCCCCCCACCCCCCATGATTCAGCCTAGCTGTGCTAGACTGAGCTTGGCCTGGAGGCTTGCGGCTGCTCATCCACAGTAGGCCCTTGGAACTGGGCGGTGCCAACCTCGATAGGCCCAGGTGGGTACCATACTGCTTGCAGGAAGGGGGGATGGGGACTGACACCATCCTGTCTTCCAGAGGGAATTAGCTCCAGAGAACCCCTTTAGGGAGAGTGTGCAGAATCTGCTCTGGAGGCTGTCATGAGGCCTGAATCAAGCTGGGCCAGTAGATATGGCTTTGGCCCTAGTTTGCAACCAGAACAGAGGTTGATTTTCCCTTGGCGTCACCAGGGTGAAGGGCCCCTGGACTCTGTTCTGGAGTTTGTCCATCAGAACAGATCAGCCTCCCTCACAGACAGAAGTGGGAGGATCAAGTGGAGCTTATTGCTGCTCTCCCCACCCAAACCCACCCCTGTGCTACACCGAGTGAGTCTCAGTGCCCCCGCTTGTGTGTAACAAGAAAGGAAAATAAATGCCGTATGTTCTGCTTGGTCCGCCAGATGCTTCTTGCTGCAATGGGCTGCCAGACCCCACCCCCTCCCATCCTGGAAGTTGCTGAGCTCAGCAGAAGCAGGCCTGGTGAAGGAGGGGCTTCCAGGGTGATCTGGAGGCCCTTGTTCTGTTGTCCACTCTGGGAGTTGTCTGTGCTGCCAGGCAGGTGACGGAGCTTCACCTTCACTCTTCTTCCCCTCCTCCTTTCATTTCTGTTCCAGGCACTAGATAGATTGTTTTTTTTTAATGAGCTTCCTGAAGAGGCCAAGGTAATCTTGGCTTTGTGAGTTTACAAGCCTACCTGCCCTGAGGTTCACCTGCCAAGTGTTCCCCTAGTCTGTGGAGGTTGGATGCAGTTCTCCCGTTTGTGCAGAGACTTAATACCTCTTGGGATGGTGGCCAGCCTTGTCCTCCATGGGATACCTGGGGTTGGTGGTACCTAGTTTCATGAGTCTCAGATGTCACCCTCGCTTTCCTTCCAGCAGGGCCAGATCCCACCCTCCCTGTGGGTATTGGAGCAACCCCTGGCTAGTGAACTGAGGAGGGGTGGCCCTGGCTCCAAGAGCTTTCTTGACGGAGCCCCTTCAGGTCAGGGCCAGGAGTGAGGACCTTTTCTTTCTCCTCTCAGGGGCAAGCACATTGCAGGGCTTGGACGATGCCTTTGTGTCATGAGGGCACTTTCACAGAGCCTCTCCCAGTTCCTGGGTCCAGTGTCTGCAGTATTTTTCTAATGTGTTTATTGATTTTAGAGAGAGAGAGAAGAGGAAAGAGGAAACACTGATTGGTTGCCTCACATGCATGCCCTGATTGGGGATTGACCCACAACCTTTTGGTGTACAGAACAGTACTCTACCCAACTGAGCTACCTGGCCAGGGTAGTGTCTATGGTATTTTGAGACCTTGGAGAAGTGGGCCTTGTGCAGGAAATCAGAGTGTTCAAAGCTATTTCTCATCATAGGGTATAGTCTGCTAAGTTGGGTCTGTGTTGAGGTGACAGATGAAGATGGACAGGTTTTCATTATCTTCCTGGAATATGGTGTAGAACTTCTAGCAGCTCTTAGTGCTTTCTGACTTGGCAGAGAAGAACAGGTGTATGAGTGAAGTATTGGCAGGTCCCTTTTTCATCCTGTGTCCATCGAGGGGGCTGCCGCAGTTGCTGGCATCAGCCAGAAAAGCTTATAAGGCCCCTCAGGAAGGACTGGCCAAGATCTACTTTGGTTAGAGTGTCTCCGCACCCCACACTCTTGTGTCACCTTGTAGGGTTGGAGTGGTGCACCTTAAGGCCAGAATCCTCCTCCTTCCTCTCTTCATCTGCCTGAATGGGACAGAAGACACAGTCAGGGTCTTGCCTGGATTGCCCTGGAAATGTCCCTGAAATCATGCAGGCTTCACTTGGAACTAATAAGGGCATTTGGGACCTGAATGTGGCTTCTGGGCCATCTTTGTGGGATCCTGGCCTGAGTTCAGCCATGTCCTCTCTGTAGCAGGGCCACCCTGGAGCCCCTAGTGGGCTCCCAGCATCTGTGATGTTGCCCTACAGAATCTGCTTCCTCGAAGAGCACACAGAAGCTCTAGCATTGAAGTAGTGTGCCCTATCAGTTCCGCAGCCTCATCTCTGGTCACATGCCCTCCTCCCCCATTCCAAAATCCTCAGAAGTATTCCTGGGCTGCTCTCTGCCCAGCTTACCCTTATCTCCTTCCACAACTCTGTAGGCTACATCTCTCCATTCAGCCTCCTTTCTGCTGCCTCTTACTCCAGTAAGCCTTCTGTTGCCTTAGGTGCCCTTGGCCACTCTGCATCCTGTCATTCCATAGCCTGTTGGTTGGCTCTGGCCAGATGCCAAATGTGTGCTTCCCGCATGTTGGTACCTATAATAACCAACAAGAACTACAAGAATTCTCCTCCTGGACCTGCAGACTCTCTAGGAGCTGTGCTCAACTGGCTTTCCTCAGACAAGTCAGGTTCAAGAAGTCGGGACTACTTGGGGGCCAAACCCATGTGGGCAGGGTTAGATTAGAGTGGTTCTGTGACTGTTTTCTGTGACACACAGCATTTCCCACCTTGCCTTCACAGACCCTTTCTTCTATGCCATCAAGGGACCAAACCTACATTTGCCTATTGTGGGGCAGATGTCACCTAGGGCTTGGGACTGGAACCAGTAAATAGGGCCCAGCCACCTAAAGGACCTGGTTGGGGTGTCATCATGGCTGAGTCACCTAGAGAGGACTTAGGCTGAGATAAAAGGAATCTGAAGTCAGAATGTTCAGAATTAGATTTTCATTTTTTTTAAAAAAAGAAGAACCTGTTAAGCAAATGCATGAGAACTTTATTTTTAGGCAAACTTTCAAATGGCTTACTGACAATTTTTTTAAATGGTTCTCTGGCTTGTGAAATTACCATGCTCTAGAATGCCTATTGCCTTAATGCACTGTAGGACTTGCAAAACCAGCGCTTCCCGTACTCGTAGGCACTTCACTTATGAAGCCTGGAGCTGTGCAGATGGATTGGACCACTGTGTTGTGGCACTGGCTCTGGTCTGAGGCCTTGTCTGCTCCTTGTGAGCACAACTCCTAGACCTAGGGCCCAGGACCAGTGAAGCCCCATCAATAGGGGTTTCTTTCTTAGTGGGAGGTCTGAGAGGTTTGGCAGCTACACTTGGGGAATGGCAGGTGGTTGGTGGGGGCATTTGTTATCCTTAAGGGGCCCTAGGTCTTTCTCTTGCACATCCCTCTTTTTTTGTTGTTGTCATAAAGTAATGATTGCAATAGGTAATTGGAACTAAAATATAAAAGAAAAGTCATCCTATTTTTCACACATACATGTTTTCTATAACTGAAACCATAATATAAGTTCCCCGTAAGTATTGTTCCATGTCATTAAAAATGTAACACACGAGAGGCTGCAGGTGCCCTCTAGTACCCCATCGTTGGTTCTGTGTTGATGTAGATGCTCGCCTCTGACTCCTGTAGCAGTGCTGCAGTGGAGTGGACATCCTGTGTGTAAATATTTTGCACAGCTTCAGTTTCCTTTGGAAATTGCTAGAAGTGGAATTTCTAAGTTGAGTGGTCTGGATGTTTAAATGCTCACCATATCAGTGTTAAATTACTTTTCAGAGAGTCTGCCCTGTGGCAGTTGAGTGCCTATCTCAGCAGCACCCTCTTTGGGACTGAATTTGGGACCACATGGATACTATTGGCACCCTTGCTGTCCTTTTCCTTGAGGCCTGTACCTTGGCCTCCTTTCCCAGCATTCACAGGTGGAAAAGGCATGTTTGTAAGAAGGTTTTAATCTCTTAGAACTTCTATTCTTGCCTCTTCCAGAACTCAGTTGGCTTTTTCTCTTCCTGTTAAGTTTTTGCTGTCTATTTGTGTTTTTCTTTCTTTGCAGAGGTGAGGATGACATGCAGAAAAAATCTTCAAGCTTGGCTGGGGCACGGGGGGGGGGGGGGGGGGATGTTAACCCAGCCACAAAAATAGGGGGCATATGGGTGGTGATAGCAGGAGATATGACCGGTAGCATCTGAGTGGCTTGTAGAAGCTGTCTCCACACAGGATTTGTGGAGGATAGAAATATAGAAAGGAAGTTGTGTTCTTGGAACCACTGTTAGGTTTCCAGACACATCCTCTGACACACACAGCCAATCACAGGGAAAACAAATGAGAGCAAAAGAGGGCAGTGGGAACAGGAAGACAGTGTGAGTAGGGAAGGGCTCTGCCAGAGGGGCAGACAGAGGCCCAGGCATTGGTGTCTACTCTGCCCCTGAATGCAGGCCTATCACTTTCTGTCTGTGGGACTTGTGGCCTAATCTATGTTTTTCTGTAGGCATTGTCCCAAGTCCCCAGCTTACAGAGCCAGTTATTTTGGAATAGTACGGGGTGCACATACCCAGAGACCAAAGAGAGTTAAAATGCTGGTTCCAGACTGCCTGATCTGCAGTAGATACTGTTAGATGTCAGGGTTGGCCGAGTGTGTTAAGGGAGGAGGCTGCTCAGCTGCTAGACCCCCTCCTCAGCTTAGATCTGGACCCTGTTTTCCTTGAAACAGAAACCTGGCTGGGCAGCCTTTCTCTCCTACTGCCACCAGTTGTACCCAGCCAACTCCTGGCCAGCTTGGGGTGTGCAGCTTGCCTGGCCTCACCTCTCAGGGCTGCCTGCTTGGACCTCTCTTCCACTGCCCTTGGGTGGCCATAGTGTTTGTAGGCCCCATACCCACCTGGCTGTTGGTGTATATTCACCAAGCCGAGCAAGCACCCTAGGGCCCAGGAGCCCAGCTCACCAAGATCTGCCTGTGGGTCAGACATGCCCTGAATTTCACAAAACCACCTCAGGGTCTGGAGTCTTCTCTATGTGGACAGGGCTCTCAGGCTCCAGGAGAGACAGAGGTATGTGGGGACTCCACCCCAGAGTTCCTTCATGGCCTCAGCCAGCTTAGCTGGAAACCAGAAGAGGAAAGAGGAGCCTCCAGAACAGACTCTCTCACCTTGTATCTAAGTCAGAGGTCTCATGACTACAAGGAAACCGTCTCTCTGAGCCTCAGTCCCCATCTCTGAAATGGGGATGTGCAGTTTGTCATTTGGTTCTATAGAGGAACCTGTGATCTCACAGCTCCTGTAGCCCAGCTTGTGTTCATGTCTTGTTGGAGCTGTGACCACTTGTAATTGTTTACAGTTCTGCAATCAGAGGTGGAGCACAGGCCTTGTCTGTAAAGCCGGCCACCAGTGACCTCCCACAGTACTGCAGGAGGCTAGCTGTGGTGGCAGGGGCAGGGCTTGGTGCCCAGGGGGCCTCGGTAAGAGTAGGTAGTTCTCTGATGGCTGAGCATGGCTTAAGGGCTGCATGTACGCAGCATAGCCAGTGGTGGGAGGACTTAGGATGCAGTCAGCCCCTGGAACTTCTGTCTACCCTCCACAATAAGTAAGGACAGAGGTGGTCCAGGTGTAGCCCAGCAGCAAGGAAGTCTGAGGAGAAAACAGGCCACAGCAGACTGGAGGGCAAGAGCCTTCCAGAAGCCTGTGACCATAGAGGTTTGGCAGGGGTGGGGGCAGGCTTAGAGCCAGACCTGCTGGATGAGATCCCAGTTTTGTCACTCACAAGCTTTGTGACTTATGTGCTTCAATTTCCCATCTGTAAAATGGGCATACTGCCTCATAGGTAGGCATTCGGAATTTTGCCTGGTAACGAGGAGTCTTTTTTTACAAGAGGCTGTAAATTCCTTCTCTGAGAACACAGAAGGGCCCTTCAGAGCCAGATGGGAGTTCAGTTTCTGACCCCACTCTGAATCAGTCAGCTTGGCCACCAGGGCACTTCCTTTACAGCAGCTGCAGTCTAGGTAGCTGGAGTGCTGTTATCTGCAACATCTACTGGCATCACTGGCCTTCCAGCGTGGCAACCTGAGGTGTGCCATGCCTCACCTGTGGGGTCTCCTGCTCACCCCAGCTGTGGCTTCAGGGACTACTCCATTTCTTCCTTTCCATGCCCGCTCAACATAAGGGCTTTGCCATGTTTGCTCCCCATATCTCTGGAAAGCCCCCAGTCTCTGGCCGGATGAAGAGGGCACTGAAATAATGGCCTGTGGAGATGTAAAATTTGGTCCTGGTGTCTGTGGCCTGTGTCAGCAGCAGCTTGCCCAGCTGTCTCTCTGAGAATTCTCAAGACTCTACCAGGGGGAGCTCAATGGTGAGGGGAAGAAGAGGTGAAAATGTAGGTAACACTGGCCATGCAGAGAAGCCTGCTTGGCTGAGTCCTAAGACCTTTCAGAAACGTGGGGATGTGGTGGTTTTTCCCCTTCCCAAACCCCCACCTGCCTTCAGCCTGGGCTGTGGTCACCCACCCACTCACATCAGCAGGTATGAGGTGGCAGGCTTGTGTTTTCACTTGGTGATCGCCATGATCTCTGTCACCAATACTTGTACCCCCCGTGGCAGGCTCAGAGCTCAGCACAGGGCACAGAGAAAGCTTTCTGAGGGCCTCCCCTCCCCTCTACCTCCACCCGCACTGTCTACGCTGTGTTTTACGCTTTCACTGCAGACATGTGTGCCCCCTTAAACAGTACATAGCACTGTTTGGATGTTATGAACCCCCTAAAGCTCGCATCAGACTGTACTTGACCTTCTGCACCTTGCTTTTTCCACGCAGCCATGTTGTTAAGATTTATCTGTGTTGATCCATGACGTGCATATATAAGTTATGTTGGATTTAACATCCAGTTTGTCTACATATATCTCTTTTTTTCCTCTACTTTGTTTTGAGAGCAGATGGGAGTATTTTACAGACCAGGTGACAGTGGCTAGGCTTGCCTTCCTCTGCTCCTCCCTAACAGTGGGTTGGAGGCTGGGTGATCCATCCTTGGCTTTACTGGACAGGACCAGTGTTCTCCAGACTGGCTCCTCTAATGCCCACATGCCATACCTGAGATTCCCCACCATTTGGACTGTCAGTGTCATTTTTGCCAGGCCAGTAGCCATGGTCTTAGCACATTTTTTCCATGACAGAGCAGGATAGGTGTCCTGTTGGATTACTGGCTACTGAGGTTTTCTCCCCACCACTTACTGTTGAGGTCTCTGGGCTGCTCTGTCCCTCGAGGGGTGGTTTGTCCCCCTATATGCCCTAGTACAAAGTTCTGCAGATGGCATATGGGCCAGACACTTCCCGACTGTCCTTGCACACTGCACATGGTCTGGGCATTTGCACCTGTAGGGGTGGGGGGCCTGCACAGCCCTGTTCTCCAGCTAGTGGCACCACGTGTACATGCAACAGTTGGAGGGGAGTGGACCTACTAAAGTGAATCCTTCTAGGACCCCCTTATAGTGGGGGGCCCCACCAGAGGTCTGGAAGACTGAGTGGGTAGGCAGACAGCTGTCTGACCTGCTACCCTCCCTATAGCAGGGATATCCTCAGGGCCTTCCTTGGAAGCACTCTGCAGTGCCCATGGTGGCTGCTGCTGAAGGCTGTACTTGTCCAAGCCCAAAAGGCTGGACGAGTGGGTAGGCCTCCTACCTGGCATCTCACACCCATCAGCCCTGGTTTGTTGGGATCCCTATGAGGCTGGTTGGCCCAACAGGAATCCGGGCTGGTATTTTCCAGAGTGAGGCCTCCCTGTGTCCCTGTGCTTCAAACCTGGTGCCTGGTCCTCAGTCCCCTGTCCCGTCTGCACAGCTATACCCTAGAGCTGCCCCTGCATGGCTCTCCTCTGGACAGTTTCCTGCCCCCTCCTGGAGAAAAGCAGAATGCACCCTCACCAAGCCCCACTTGGCCCCAGTCCCATATTTGCAGCATTTGTTCCTAGACCACTTTCCTGCTCCCTACTGGCCTGGGGGTGGTAGCCCATAAATCACTGTCCATGGGGAATTAGATGGCTTAGAGGGCCTCAGGGACAAACGTGGGCAATGTTTGTAGTCTGAGCATGGTGGGTAAGCGTCATCCCTTTGAGTGATGAGCTTGGAAGGTTCATGTGTGAATACTTCTGTGAAGCATCAGTGCACTCAGGAAGTGAAGACTTGCCACCACTGAAGTCTTACCGTTACATCATCACAGCAAGAGGAAGGATCGGGTGTCATCCTGGAGCAGGGAGGCCAGGGTTTGGAGTATAATATGGCATTTTATCCAAAATCCTGGGTCATGTTCTTCTCAGGAAAACCTTTGCAACAGCAGGAGGCAGTCCTCTAGCCAGAGTGCCGCTGACTGAGGAAGCACTTACGGAAGGTGCTGTCATGTGAAGTACATCACTGTTTCCCACTTACACGGCCTGCACTGTGCTGGGGAGTGGAGCGAGCAGGTGTGCTTGCCCCAAGGTCAATCTGGAAGCAAACAGTAGCCGGAATGACTGTCACGCTCCCTCAGTGCCTGGCCTTCCTTGTTCTTGTCTCACTAGTAAAGGCTCCACAGTGCAGATGAGGAAACTGAGGCTCGGAGAGCCTAAATAACTTGTTACCAACTGTCATTTGCAGCAGAGTAGGGATTCACACCCAGGCCTGGGGCCTCAGGGTTTCCCATTAACCCCTCTCCAGTAACAAAGAGCAGGCAGGGTCTTCACTTAGGAGGGGAGAGCCAGGTGCCAACCTGGCTACACTGCCTGCCTGTTATGGAGGGCAGTATGTCTGCTTTGATGATGAGCTGTCCTGGGGTCCTGGAGGGAGGTCCCCAAATGCCTGCCAAGCCGCAGCTGAATGAATGGCCACTTGCTGGAAACAGCTGAGAGATTAGGTCTGAGCGTTGCTCCTCTAAGAGTATCAGGACAGGTGGGAAGAGGGAATGCAGAGCAGATAGTCTCCCATGAGGATTTGAAGGCTTCTGATGTCACCTGTAGGGAAAGATCCTGCCCAGGCACACACAAAGCCAAGGAGTAAATGGGCTGCAGCATGGGAGTCCAGTGCCTGCCCTGTCTGAGAACCAAGGCTCACATGAGCAGCCTCAGATCCATGCCATAGCCCTCCTTCTCATCCAGCCTACTGCAGCACCCTACGGTTCCTCATCCCAAAGAAGGGAGACTGAAGCTCCAGGTACAGGCCCCTCCTCCTCTCTGTTCCCTGGTAGTGGACAGGCAGGTCTGGCAGTTTGTTTTGCTCACACAAGTCCAGATGGCTTTCCGTCTGAACTCTGAAAGTTCGAGGCCTATCAAGTCTCACTTTAAAACCATCAGGCATAGGCAGTCAGGAATCCCAGTTCGAGTAAAGTTTTAGCCAAGTGGATGAAAGGCAAGTGGACGGGATTGGTATGGGGCTCTTCCAGAGCAGGAGCAGACCGTATCTTCAAGCTGTGGGGTGAAGGGGGACCCAGGAGTGTCAGGCAGGGCTTACAGAACACACATTAGGACAACGGAATCCCAGAATATGAATGCTTAGGAGGCCCTGGTGGCCTGAGGCATCTTCCGGCTTATTTCACTTCACAGGCCCTTCGTGCCTCGTGCAGCCCTCACTTTGCCTGTCTGATGTACAGAAGGCTTGAGAAGCAGAGGCCACAGCACCTGTCTGGACAGCCAGCACTTCCCATGAAGCTCTTTCTGGGTGGCAGAGTAGTTTTGAGTTGGCAGGGGCTCCCTATGGACCAAGGAACCCCTTGGCTGGGGAGGTGGGCCTTGCTTGGCATAGCAGGCTGAGCAGGACCCTCCAGTTCCTCTTGCCCACTCCCCGCCGCCTCCCCCGCCCACCCAAGAGCCTGGGCCTGGTTACTATGTCCCTCTGCTGGCCAGGCCAGAGGTGGCCTGAGGTGGTGCCTGCATAGGGGCGGGATTAGTCCTAGCACTGCAGATGGAGTTGCCTTGCACAGGCCTCACAGAGTGCCTCAGATGGGGAGCAGGGTGGAGTGGCATTCCTGCCCAACCACCTCCTGCTGGACTGTGCCCCTGTCTTGCCAGCCTATCACCTGAGCTGTCCTAGGTCACTTCCTCTGAAAGAAATGTGTTACCCCAGATCCTGGGTGTGATGCCTGCAGTTGCTTGTGAGCACTGATCACTGTGGATCAGGTCACATAGTCAGCTGGCATCACAGCCTAACTGTGCACCATTCAGTGCTGTTGTCTGCTGAGGTAACACAGAAACACCAGCATGGCCTCTCCCATGGAGCCTTTTTGAGTCTTTTTAATATGTCTGGCAGGCTTTCACTGAATCCTCGCAGCCTTGAGAGGGACACTGACATGGGATCCAGCCCACCCTCCCTGTGTCAAGGCTCCCAGCTGTGTCTGATGGACAGTTCATGGCTGGGAGGGCCCAGGGGTCTTGGCATTTCCCTTAGGTCATGCTGTTGGCCTCCTTAAGTTCACAGGAGCAATGTAAGGGCCCTGACACTCTCTGGTGACATTTCTGTCCTCTATCTGCCAGGCCAGATGCTGATTTTCTCCAGGTAACGTTAGGTCAGAGTCCTTTCGCACACAACTTACTCTAGCCTCAGTCTGGAGGCACCCTGTACTCCTACTCCACTGACCTCTGCTGGAGACTCAGCCCTGGCCTGCAGGGACCAGGGGGCCTGGGCATACATAGGTGCACTGTGAGAGAGCTCCCCACTCTTCTGTCTCACAGAGGTTGGGTGACTTGCCAAAGGTCACATAGCTTAGGCAGCCAACCTGGGACTTGAGCCCTGGCGTTTGGAGCCCTATCTGTGACCTATCCATACCCCATCCTGGGGCTACTTGGCAGTTATCTCTCTGGAACCAGTCCTCAGAGAGGGGGCGATATTCATATGGGTCTTAGTCCTGCCCCAAGGAGCAATAACTTATTGAGAGAAGTCTCTCTTAAGAAAGCAGCCAGGATCCTGGGCCAGGTCATCTGTTGCCCAGAGCCATCCCGGTCTGTCCTACATATGGCAAAGGGGGAGCTCAGGGCCATGCCAATTCAGAGCTAGACCTGAAAACTTCTGTTCATTCATTCATTCATTCATTCATTTAATTGTTCAAGTACAGTTATCTGCATTTACCCCTCACCACTCCCCCCACCCCAGCCATCCCCACCTCCCTCCCCTGCTTTCACCCTCTACCTTGGTTTTGTCCATGTGTCCTTTATAGTTGTTCCTGAGAACCCTTCCCCTGCCATTATCCCCTCCCACCTCCCCTCTGGTTACTGTCAGATTGTTCTTAATTTCAATGTCTCTGGTTATATTTTGCTTGCTTCCTTGTTTTATTAATTAGGTTCCGCTGACAGTTAAGATCATATGGTATTAAGCTGATTAACACTGAACACTATTTTTTAAATACTTATCTTTAGTTCTTCCTATAAGGGTAGTACCTGTTGGAGCCCAGGAGCCAGCCAAGAAGTCCTGGGGCTTGGAACCAGACACCCTCCCTCCCCTTGTTGCACCTCTCTGAGGTCTGGCTGAAAGCCTGCTCACTGAGGCCACACTGCATGGTAAGGGGTCAAGCAGGTGGCAGCCCATAAAGTGCTTCCAGCTGCCAACTGGTTTCTAGGCACTGGCAGCTGTTCCTGAGGGTCAGGACTGGCTTGATGGCTGAAGCAGGAATGTTTTGCTGTGTTCAGGGAGAGGATGAGTGGGCACAGTGGAAGGCCTGACCCTCTGCCCTCTAGCTAAGCTGGCACCTCTGAGTGGTGCTGGCATGGGAGGCACAGGACAGCATGCTGTCTCCAACTGCTCATTGGCTCCCAAAATGTGGGCTGGTGGAGGAACAGGCAATTTGGGCCAGCCCTAAGAACGAACACAGCTATGGTTTACACAGGTACCCAGGATTCTGTGGGGGCCAGGCTCCTATGGGTAGAGTCACAAGCCTCAAACCTACACACAGTGTCCCCAAGGTTGGGACAAGCACTTCTACCTCCATCTTGTGCACACACCTGATGACCAAGAGACTCCAAGCCCTGTCCCACACCATACTGGCTGTACATGCCACTTAGGTAGAGGGAACAGGCAATGGCTACTGGGTGACTGGCCATGGCCTGTTCCGGGATGACTGCATGGCTCAGCCCCTTGTCCAGTTTGTGATCTGTACTCCCTGTCACCACTAAGCACAGGCCATTACAAATCAGTGGCCTCAGGCCCAGGGTGGACTTCGTGAGGACCCCAAGAACACTAGCTCCTCCTCCTAGAGTGTGAGGAGCTGACCAAAGTCTATCTGAGCACCCACCCATTTTCACGAACACACATGCACACACACACTCTCAGCAGCAGCTCATGCTGGAGAGTCAGAGGTACCATTTTTATTTATAAGTGGTTGGCACCTTGGAACATTTCCTCCCATTTGAAGTTCCTTCCAGTTAGCCCACTTTGAGAGCTGAGCAAGTTTCTACTCTGTGGCTGGGCCATCCCTGCCCCCTCAGGAGTAGCCAGGATATGAGGGAAATGTGTTTTCCAGGAAGATTTTTTGTTGCTGCAGAATCAGACAGGGGGCAGCCTGTGGCTTAAGTCCCCTGCCCACACAGAAGATGGGAGCACTGGTACTAGGCTTTGCAGGAGGCTGTCATGGGACTGAAAAATCAGACTCCAGACAACTGGACCTAAGGGCTCCCTCGTCCCTCCTGTCCTCCCAGGAGAAGAGACCTAACTAAAACAATGACAGCAGCTCTCATTTCTTAAGCAGGCCTGGGGTGGGGTATGCTGGGCACTCCCTGTCTGCCATCATGTCTGCGAAGACATGGAGGTAGATCTCCCACAGTAAGGGAGGACCTGAGCCCTGGCAGGCTTAGGGATTGTGCTTCTCCAGAGAGTGGAGCTAGTTCTGCAGTAGCCCCATCAGGCTCATCCTTGGGGTGGCCTCACAAGGTGACTGTGGGGACACTTGGCATTGAGGAGGTCTACATGGCCTGGGAGTATGCATGCACCTCTGGCATGAGGCATGCATGTTCCCCCCTTCCTTCCCCAGTTGTGTTTCAGGCCTGCTTGAAGAGATTAATTACAAATGGGCCACTGACAGATTGTTGGGTTTGGAGGCCCAGCTGCCCCTCCCTTTCCTACTGGAGAGGGGCTAACATCTTCAGCCACAGGAACTGCTCAGGAACTGCTCAGCAGCTGAGACCACCCCAGTGAGCACAGCACCTCCCCTGACAGACACACACTACCCCCACAGAACTCGACCCCCCTGGTAGACACATATACCACTTCCATGACACACACTGAGGTACACAGACACACACACACACACATACACACACCGGAAGGTTGTCACCAACAATTTCAACACTGACAGCAATCCCCAATTTGAGGTGTGATAAAGGGGATACTTACTCATTAAAAACAGCTAATTGTGAGACAGTTTGGCTGTGAGACATAAAGCACAGGCCTGAGGGCTCAGGAACAGCAGATCAGGTGTTACAGTTCATAACAAGGAAAGCTCCATGAATACAGAGGGGAGTCTGGCTTATATAGAGAGGCATGGGGACCCCTGGTTCCTGATTGGTCCATTTTCATGCGAATGAGAAATGCATATTCACAGCGTGACCCAAATGGCCCTGTCCTGATCTGAGTGGTCAGCAAAGATGCAAATGTGAGGATGAAGTTGCACAGATCCCACTGAATGGGATGGGTCTTCAGCGCATTGGTCAAATTTCAATCCTAGGAGCTTTCTTATAAGCCTTGGCTAAGCCTGCAGCTTGTCCCTAATGTGCAGAGTGTGTAAGAGACTTCTGGTTATGAATTTGGGTCCAATTAACCACAGGGAGTCCTTGGTAGGTCCATTCTTTCTTGTGGTTGACAACACATACACATACACATATACATGGCCCCCTTGGATAGACCAGAAGGGCAAGGGCAAGGGGAGAGGCACACCTGTGGACACCACTCCTGGGTATGTCTTGTTTTGACAGGAAAGGTGCTGTTTGGATTTGAGTAGGGGAATGTGATGGGCCCTTTGTCTAATGTAGCTGTTCTGTTTCCACACCACCCTGCACCCCTAACCAGTGTGGGTGGTGGCCTGGGTCCTGGAGCTACAGGTACTCTCAGTGGCCATCTCCATTTTGTAGACCCAGCTACCACCCAGGGAGCTGAGCAACTTGAGGAGCTACCAAGGCTACTCAGTGACCAAGGCCCTAACCTCTTTACCCAGGAGCCTTTTAGTGCCACTTGGCCCACACCAGCCCCTGCCCTCAGCACATACCAGATGTTAGATAAGCTGTGATTCTGGCTGTGGGAACCTAGGGGGTCAAGATCTAGGTGTGGATTTTTTTTCTTTTTTTGCAAAATTTTGTAAAAGATATGGAAGGAGGGAGCCCTGGAATCCTTTGCCTGGTGAAGACAGCAAAGTTGGCACAGCTCCTGCAGGCAGGGGCTGGGCCTGTAAGAGATACCTGGGTGTTGGGTATGGGTATTCATGCTGCTGTAGACCTTGTTCCTCCACCACAGGGGTGTTCAACCTTTTGGCATCTCTGGGCCACACTGGAAGAAGAAGAGTTGTCTTGGGCCACACATTAAATATACAAACACTAACGAAAACTGATGAGCATAAAAAAGGATTGTACGTAATTTTCATGATATCCTCCACCCTAGATAAGCAAAAAAGTCTTCACATAATAACCCTAATTATGCAGCAGCCCTTTTGATAACCTTTTAAAATCATTGATCAGGTCCCAACTTTGTAATCACTAATAATAGAGGATGTATGTATCTAAATAATAAAATGTCATTGATTTTTAAAATATTTTTATTATAAAAATAAAAGAGGGCAACATAAGACTAGTGGAATGTTTGACACTGTATTTGAGAAACTACTGCATCAATATCTGATTTGATAGAAGTAGTTGCAGTTCTCAATGAATTCTCAAGGTGCTCATCAGATATTTTGGTTCTAATTTTACTCTTAATGTATTTCATTCTTGAAAATAGTTGCTTACTAATGTAGGCGCTGCCAAGTAATGATGGCATGAATAAGGTGTGATTGTGAAGCAAGGGATATTTGTCTCTGGGGAGATAGGACCTATAAAAGTTCAGTAGAGACTTGATCAAATTTTTCTCTAAGTTGAATATCAGATTGCAGCTCTATGCATTCCATTTGAAAATTGGCAGGTAACATATTATTTCAGCTGAAAATGGAGTCACAAATATAGCAAAATATCATTGTCCCAGAAATCCTGAAATCTGTTTTCAAATTCTTGAATCAAATTGAAAAACAAGACTGCATATTTTTCACTGGTCGCCCGGACTGTGTTTAACCAAGGTGTCGAAATGCATAAAATTGTTTGCCTTAATTTGAGCTTGCCATAATTTCAGTCTCATTTGGAACGCTGTTATGGTTTGAAACATGGTATTGATAAGTTGGTTTTCACCTTGAAGATACAGGTTTATCTCATTTAAATGAGCAGTTAAATCCACTAAAAATGCTAAATCTATAAGCCAGTTTTCACCATCAAGTTCTGGCACAAATTTGTGTTTTGATGCTATAAATGACTTCATAACATGCCACAAATCATAAAATCTTTTCAACATTTGGCCTCGACTTAGCCATCTTACTTAAGAAAAGTAAATGATGTCGCCATAGTCAGCATCAATCCTTTTATAGAATTCCTGGAATTGGCAATGATTCAATCCCTGGGCTCTTACGAAATTTAGTCTCAATAATGATTTGCATGACATTATTTATTTTTAAAGTTTTTGTACATAAGTTTTCTTAATGTACTGTGCAATAATACTTCATCAAATACGAGTTTTGGGCGGCAGTTGCATTGTCTTCTATTGCTTTTACAAGTCTCTTTCACCTCCCATCACTGGGGCACCCGTAAAGCATGGTGGGCGATGTGTGAGGTGCCACCGAGGTGTGGAAGTACCTTCAATAATCAAATAAGAATGCTCACCCGACTTCTAAATAACATTAAAAGCCTAACGTTGCAATGACAGGTTGAGATATTATTGATAGTTGCTGCCTCACTAAGTCACCACGAGCACATATGACGTCTGATGGTATCAATTCTACTGTCTGCACTTAGAAGATAATATATTGGAAGCTGCACACTGCCACAAAACTGAAGCCTTGAATGCATACAAATAGCGAGAGCATGTGCTTGTTTATTTTACATAACATTGCGACACGTAATCACAAAAAAGTCTCATAATGTTTCAGTAAATTTACAATTTTGTGTTGGGCCGCATTCATAGCCATCCTGGGCCACATGTGGCCTGTGGGCTGCAGGTTGGACACCCCTGCTGCACCACCTCGGAGCTCCCAGCTCCGGTCTGCAGATGGGCAGTGGGTGAGGGCTCATGAGCTGCTCTCTACCACAGCCCCCACCCTGTTGGCCTCTGTCCCATTAGCAACTGGGTTCTCTCAAGACAGGCTTGGGCCACCATGATTCGCCTGCAGGTCCTGGTTCTTCCAAATAAGTAATGACCTTCAGGGACAGAGCCGAGCTTAAGCCCCACTGTACTCCTCACTAGTGTGACCTTGAGCAAATGTGACCTATTTGCCTTAGTTTCCTTATATGTTAAATGGGGCTGGTGTTAGGCTGTCCAACTTACCTGCGGTGGGAAATAGAGTCTGCTGGCTTGCCTGGTGCCAAGCTGAGGGGTCCTGGTAGAGAGAGCACTGCCCATTGTCTGTCTTGTCCACCTTTGTGTCACAAGTTTTAGATCAGTGGAGCTTTTAATCTTTCTGTCAATTAAGCCAGTCTTTTTCCTGTCACTCTAGCACAAATTCACAGTTTGTCATGTTGACTTCTGGCAGTTAGTTAAGAGCAGCAAGAGGGCCCAGCCACGGGCAGAGGGCTTTCTCCTACTGGTCATCCTGTGACCTAAGGCGAGACTGAAACCTCTTGGAGCCCTAGTTTGTTCATATGGAAAATGGAGGGCAGAGCATCACCTAATGAGCTATTGGGGGTGTCAGATCGCCTCCGTGTTATTGGGGTCACCAGATCACCATGGGTTGAGACATGGTGCAAGGGGCTACTGGCTGAGCCCCTGCTCTGTCCAACAGAAGAACAGAAAATAGGGTTCTCATAAAGGTCACCCCTGAGTCCTAGGCTATGTCTGGTGCCCTCAGTCTTCTCATTGGTTCTATCATTCTGTGAGAGAACTGAAGAGGGACCCTGCACACATGTGGGGTACAAGTTTAGACTGGATGGACTTCATTTGTTACCATGTCACTGAGGATTCTTTGGGGTGGCTGTACCCTAAGAAGGACTTTCTTTCCTGTGAAGACTGCTGTGGTTTTGTCCTTGAAGACTGCTACAGCCAGATCTGAGTGCAAACCATTGGCATGACACCTTCACGGTGCACTTGTCCCTGCAGTGACCTCAGTGCAGACCCCTAAATGGGGCTAGGTCCCACCCCTGGGATTTCCCTCATGGCCATTTCAGCTCCTGCCTGGTTCCGCATGGCGTGTAGGACTTGCTTTCCTTCACTGGTAGCCTGAGTCTGTGCATGTGTGGGCACCATGTGCCAGGCTGAACCTGGAAAAGTCGGTGTTCATGCTGCCTGTCACTACTAGAACCAATAAGCAGAGACAAGGATTGAATCTTTATGGGCACTTTATTCAGATGACAGGTGATCTGAGAAGGTGGCGAGGTATGTACCCTAACAAACTGTCTTAAATTTCCTTTCTAGCCAGCCTTTTTATAAGGAAGAAGAAGTGCAGGTGAGGGATTTGGAATTCAGGAAGAGGTTGGTCAGATAAAAGCTGCAGTCTAACATCCTTTCATCCATTGACAGTTGACCAGTGACTTTCTGTCTGGGTCCTACATCCTGTGTGATTTTCTTTATCTGTGTCCTGAGTGCAGGATGTGTCTCCCTGGAACACAATGGCTTGGATGCCATCTTGATTGCTTATGGTCTCTTCTGGAATTTTATTATTTATTTATTCATTTATTTATTTTTTAAAAATTATTTTATTGTTCAATTACAGTCAATTGTAATTAAAACTAAAAATTTTCAAGTTCCTCCATCAAGGCCACCCTGACATCTTCTCTGCCTATCTGTCCCTCTGAGTCCCAAGTAGCTCAGGCTGGGAGAAGCTGGGAGTGTATGTGAAGCTCTCAAGACCTCCTGGACCCTGAATTTATGAGGGAATCCCTGCATAGTGTCATTTGTGGATCTGGAGGCTCCCAGGGATTTGCCTATAAAGGACTTAGTGCCCCTCCCCTAGGCATGGGGGCTCTGGACCACAGGCAAGGTATGGATGACCTAGCTGTCACTGCCTGCAGGCCTGTAGCCTCCACATTCCTATGTTTCCTGATACCCGCCAAGATTGGTGTCATCTTGGGATCAGTGCAGGGACCTTTGCCTCTGAGGCCACTGCTCAGCCGCAAAGGCCCTGGGCACACAAGGAAATCCTTCTCTGGCAAGAAGAGCCACAGCAGTGGCCTGAAGGGCTCAAGGTCATGGTCCGAGCAAACCCCCCAGACAGTTTGAGCCATGTTTTTATTCCCCCTTGTGAGGTTTGAAAGTGTATGTATATATGTGTCCCCACTCTGAGTCCTTGTGGTGCCTAGTGACCCTGTGGTGCAGTGAGCCCCACCCGTGTGGACCAGCCCCACCCTGACCTCACCGCAGAGCCCCAGGCAGGATTGGCCATGGAGTACAAATGTGGATGCCAGGAGGACATGAAGCGAGGCCTCTGTGTTGCCTTCTAGGACATACCCCATACTGCAGTGTCCTAAGGGACCCATCTCCAGGTCCACTCTGCTTTGCCACTCCCTTGGTGCCTGTGATCTTCTGCTGCTGCTCCTACAGCCTGGAGAGGCCCCCTTCTCTCAAAGGATTGGAGGAGCATGGTTTCTTGGAAGTCCTCGCTAACTCTGTGCAAGGAAATTGTCCAGTAGGTGGGTGACAGTCAGTTACTGCCACTGACGCCTTTTGCTCCTGATTTCATGAAGCAAACACTGTGGTCCTAGGTTAGTTTCATTCCAAACCTCAAAGCTTTAGCTGTTCTGAGTTCTCACCTTGTCTAGGCCCCATGCTGGCCCTGGGGACTTGGGCAAACAAGCCAGACTAGTGGGAGGCAGGCCAGAAAAGGAAAAAGCACTTTGGGTGGCATGCCCACGGCTGAGGTGGGCCAGCAGGGTGTGGAGGGTACTAGAGGAAACAGACAAGAGAAGAATCTCTGAAACAGAACTGGGAAGAGCAGCACATCATGCTTCTTGGACAAGGAGGCAGAGTGTTGATGGACACTGGGCTACCTGTCAGTGCACAGCAGGGCTCAGCCATTGGGGAAGGAGAGTGCAGCATGAAATGGAGCTGAGCAGGAGAGCAGCCTTCGCCAGGACCCGTGGGGACAGAAATCCATAGGCTGTGCACAATTGTGGGGCCTATAGCCACACAAAGGACCACAGACATGGGCCTGGGCAAGCACCAGGTAGTCTCCAGGGCCCATTTGCATCAGGAGTCAGAGCACAGTTGGGAGGGGAGCGGAGAGCACAGGGACAGGCAGGAGGGAAGCCAGTGTGAATGGGAACCGTGAGCCCCCTCCCTGGGGATCTGGCATACATAAGGCAGCATTGGCCATATGTGGTAGCAGCAGGTGTGTGTTCCTCCACCTGTCAGCCCTTGCTGAGGTGGTGTTATGGGGCTGAGTGGACACCTATGGCACTGGCTGGGACCTCAGTCCTGAAAAGGGTATGTATCGTCAGATAATTAGCAGTACCCCTGAACCCCCCAGTCACGCTGTGCCAAGTGGAGGAGTCTCCACAGTAGGGACCCACCCTGAGCTCCCAGCAGGCTGGGCCACTAATAACCTGAGGCAGGCCTTAGCCATGGATTTTGCCCTCCTGAAGCTTGAGCAGACAGACGTGTGCAGGTGGAAACTGACATGACTGTGTGGCTGGCAGAGAAGCCGTCCCTTTGTAGGGTTGAGTAGGGGTGTGATCCTGTGCTGTGGTCCCTTGGCCTTGCCTGTGGGCATCTGAGGTATTTGATGCTCCACAGTTAGGGCCCATGGTGCCTTGCTCTCTAGGCCCAGACTTTAAATCTTCCCAGAGGCTTCTGCACACTGGCTACCCACCCCATGTCTGAGCCAGGGAGGGAAGGCAGCCTGCCATGCTGGAGTGTGTCCTCTGACAGGGGAAGAACACTGGTGACTAGGGGAATCACTGTGGATAGGCAGAGAGATCCAGTCACAGCCCTCCTCCCTCAAGCTGCCTTTTTTAGGCATCTCAGGTGCCCTCCTGTGTGGGTCAAGTTGTCTTTTCCATCTGGAGCCTGTCAGCTGATGGCACCCATCCTCCCCCTGAGATACCTCCCCCCACCATGTGCCCAATGCATCACTGCGCTCCCCCTCATACCAGGTGCCCTGGCCTGCAGCACTCAGAGCACCCTGAATATGGGGTCCTGCTTAGTTCCTCGGATGCTGATTCCTCTGCTTTAGGGCACCACTGCCCTCATCCAAGTCCCAGCCCCATCCACTGTGCCACCACTGCCCATCCACGCAGGTGTCTCCCACCCCATGCCCAGTGGTTTCCCATTCTACTGTCAGTGCCTCCGGAACAAGGTAGTAGATGTAGACCTTCCATCATCCTCCCCTGTAACACCCCTCATCAGTGCCTGGCAAGCCCTGCTGATGGACACTCTCTGCCTACTTCTGTGAATCAAGGTCCCTGAGCTCCTGGGCACAGAACATACTTTTCCCCTAGTACAAGGCTTAAGCATCAGGTTTGTTTCTGTGCCCAGGCTCATATGAGGGGGGGCCAATACTTCTTCATCAGCACATGGTGTGGGTATGTGTATCTGTGGTGGAAAGATGGGTCAGGAGCCTCAGACCCACCTACCATCTCAAGAGCTTGTCTGAGCCCATGTCCCACCAGGCTCTCACTCCATAGGACAGGCATGGGCAGTCAAGGGCAATCCCACTCAGATCCCACCCCTGTCACTCAAGCTGGGCCCTATAACAGTGGGCAGGTCTAGGGCTTGCTCTGCCCTACCCCACTGGCCTCCTGTCCTTGTTCTCCTTGCCCAGTCCACTCCTCTCACCAATGCCGAGACAGCCCTCCCAACCAGCTCTCTCCTCTCCAGACAAATCTGGGCTCCTCTGCAGTTTAGCAAATGCTTCTTACTCACCTGTTGACATCTACAAGGTAATATCTATTGATGTGGAGAATCAACTAGATAGATTTTCTCATATTAAGCCACCCTTGAATACCTGTGATAAGCTGACTTTGTTATTCTGTATTGAGAATGAAAAGGTTTGTAATTTTCCTTTCTTCTCACATGTTTTGTCTGGTTTTGGTATTGGAGCTATGTGGGTCTCATACAGTGAGTTGGGAGGGTATGTATTTCTTTACTGGTATCTAGAAGAGTTTACAAAAAGTTGGATAATTTGTTCTTTTAAAAGTTGGTAGGAATTACCTGGCATTTTCTTTGTAAGGATTTCCCCCCACTTTTTATTTTGAAAAATGTCAGATCTACAGATTAGTTGAAATAGTAGTTAAAACCTTAGACCTCTTACCTAGACACACCGATTGTTAACATTTTGCTATTTTGGCATATATGCCTATGTATGCGTACTAGCTCTTGCTCTCTTCATATCTGTGTATATCTGGGTATATATGTACTTGTGCCTTTTTTGTTCCTTTTTTGCAGAACTATTTGAAATTAGGCTACAGGCATTCCACAATACCTTTGACTTTTTTTAAGGTTATAGGGCTACTTATATTTCTGTACTTGACAGCATCTCTCTCTCTCTCTCTCTCTCTCTCTCACACACACACACACACACACACACGTGCGTGTGCGTGTGCACACACACACGTTGTCCTGATGCCCGTGGTTGGCAAGAGTCCATTCTGGCTGTTTCCCTTCTCAAATAGCCCTCCTCTCCTCCTGACTGGGTTGGGGGTCCCTGGGATGGGCCCCTGCGTGTG